>NW_024729259.1:5212324-5231581 GCF_018991925.1 Homarus americanus
GAGTTTGTCGTGCACCAGGATCTTATCTAGTCTGTTGTTTAGCATGCATTTCCAGTATGATATAGGTTCAGGTAGTTTATTATCTGTTTTGATCCTTGCCTCTTCTGTGAATGAAGATCATTTTTGCCTGCTTGAGGCATCGGGAAAGCAACCAGCGGATAAGGCTGAGCAGAAGCTCGGGGCAGGTTTATTAACATGTTTTGCCAGGCTGCCCATTCCAGGAGATTTTCAAATTATGTGGCATTGTAATAGTTCGTCGATTATGAATTTTGGGTCTTTAGTCTTTTCTGGGTTTCAAAGTTAGGAGTCACCTGCTGCTTTTGTTCTCTTAAAGGTCATTAATTAACCTCTTTCAGCCCTTCGTCAAATTTTCGTTTTCTTCTGGATATTCTGAAGGATCTTCTTTCCATTTCTCTGAAGGCCTCTTTTTTTATGGTCTGTATAGAGTTGGTCTGTTTTAATTTTTTACTTAGAGTTTATTGTCTGTTTTTTTCGTGCCAAGTAGTTTGTTGATGCTTGCTGTAGTTTTTGAGTTCGTTGTGGTGTCTGGTGTTTTATTGGTTTGTTCTATTTTGCCATTAATTTGCCTGTACTCTCTTTGTAAGTCTTTGCTGGATTTCTCTAGACATGAGTGATCTCAGTGGCCCAGTTTGTTCTATAAATGTCCTAAGGTTATAGTATTGTACTTGTAGTCTCAATTCTTTCGTTGGTCATTACTCGGAGTGGTCGGTGTCGCGCTTGGGGTTGTCTGGTTGATTGCTTGTTTTATTGTGTTATGTAGCTTGTCTACTTCTTTCGCTCAATTTCCTCGAGAGTTGCATCTTTAGATTTATTTGTGAGTAGCTTCAATAACTCCTTATATTTCATCCAGTCTGTTTTTGCCTATCTGGAGCCTTGCGGTATTTCGTTTGAATTGGCTGGTGGAAATTAGAATATTATCGGAATGTGTCGCTGGGGGAGAAATTTGTTCTGGCGGTAGTTACAAATGCTGTTGTTGTTGCAGAAGATTTTGTCGGGTGTTGAACGCCGCTTGGTCCCATCCAGGGTGGTGCTGGAGGTCCAGTAAGAAGTCTGCCAGTGTTGATTATATGTCTGAATGCTATGCCTTTCGGTTTTCGCTGCTGCTAAAAATGCCAGGTTCGGTATTGAAATCTCCCAGGATGTACATTGAATATTATAATTGTTAGCTCTGCAAGTCTTCTATAGGAGGGCTATTTCTGGGGTAGGTATGTTGTTGCGATTATTATTTCGCCCTGTGTTGTCTGGTACTTAATGGCAAGGAATTTGCTGTTAAAGTTGTCTATTAGTATATGTTTGATACCTTTTTTCACTGCAACATCATCCCTTCTATGTTTTTTCTCCACTTTGTTCGATTGGTGGGTGTCGTAGCAATATTTTGATTTTGCTGTTCTCGTTCGTGTGCACTTATCAGTATTACATCTAGTTGTTTTCATTTATATATTACAACCGATGTTTCCGGTATGTATGCCAATCATGACAGCGAGGATTTTATGTTTTCAGTTGGAGATGGTCCATTATTTTCTTTCTGGAGGGTTAAAGAGGGGGTGATCCTATTTCGTTGAGTCCAGATGATTTTTTTATGCTCAGCTGCCGTGATTACAATAAATCTTATGCCGAATTTGATTTGGTCTTTTAATGATGTTCCATACCGTTTCTTTACGCACGCCTGTTCGTCCATATTGCCAAACTATTTCAGGCCGTTATTGCTTTCATTTAACTTTCCAGTTGGTTTTCTGTGTGTTGTACAATTTTGATGTTTGATGTAACCGTCCCATATCAGCTGCTTCTTCCAGGCATTGGGGCAGTTGTTGTTGGGTCGATTTCATTTCCAATGTTCTTGGTCGCTGATTTCTTTTCGCCCTGTTCCTGTGTCAACCAACCTCACCATCTCAAATCTCCAAGTTGTTCCGCTTTCCGGTATGTTATCCTGGTCTGTTGATGATAAACTCTGGGTGGATAATCGTTGTCTGTAGTGTTTTGCAAGCCTGGGGTGCTGTATGGTAGTTTATTATGGTTTGCGTCTATCAGGCATGTTATTATTCTCAAGCATCCTATTGAGTTCGTCTGCATATGATCCTGGGGAAGTGGCATATTATGAAGGTGATCGCAGCATGCCCACCATTACCAAAATAATCGGTGTCACTTTAGTCGATTATGGTGTTGCGTCATTTGTTGCCTCTTTCATGTTCCCTTTGCTATTTCTCGCATATGCTGTCTCTCATCCTCGTTGGTCTTCCCAGTTTGCTTGTATTTGATATGGTCTTTTACGGGGGCAGGACATGTCTATGGTTGCGGTGTGGTGTTAATGTCCTCGTTCCTTTGCAGTTTATACCGTATGTTGTTAAAATTGTAAACACGCCCTCTCTGCCAGTTGAGCAGAAATTCTTTCCTTTCAGAGGCCCCGGTATGCCTTCATATTTAAGAAAAGGAAACAGTCAGAGATCTGTATTTTTCCTTTATTTGATAAGGATATCGATTGTTGCACGCCAAAACCCGCAAAATTGGAGACCTTGTTCGCAGCTGTTTTCTTCGAAAATTTCTACTTACGTGCGTGGGGCCTTTTATCCGACTATTTTCTCTACTTGCCTCGTTGTTGTCAGCCGTCTGCCTTCAGAGAGTTCAGTTGTCTTTTCGCCTCCCATTGAGAAAGAATCTAATTTCCTTACGAAAACTGATCTCCTGGCTCTTAGCTCGGGAGGCATGCCACAATTAATCCATTCTTGTCAAGGATTTATTTCGCCTAAGTGGTTTGTAGTTTGTCTGCATCATTTTCATTTCGGCAAGTGAATTTGAACCCTTCGTTCAGGTTGAATACCCTATTGAATGGCACACCTAGTTCGACATATGCTAGGATAATTACCCTAGATTTATCAATAGATTTGTTCTTAACCTTTACTTTTATTCTTATGTTTACTGCCATTGTGCATGTAGAAGGTTATTGGAGGTCTTCTTTGATTTTACAAGAGACAACCCCCGCACAGTGGAGTGACTGCACGATCACAGTCGTCACTATGGGATCCGCCTGTTTTTCCCCGACCCCCAATGAACACACAATCCCACTCAGCTGTGAGGTGTGCGCCACTGGAGGGGCTCTAGCACTAATACTTAAATAAAGTAGGTGCCTCGGCCAGGGTAAGCAAGGAAGGATTTTAGTAAGAGAGAAAGACCCCAAAACCACGTCAGTACTGCCAAGCAATAGCTGCCCTCCAGCGGGAGTGTGGGTCACTCACTCTACCCGTGGGGAGGGCTAACTACTGTAGGGTTGACAATCCTGAACGCTCGTGAGGTAGTCCGGTGGCAGTCGTGGTCGTTTTCCAAAGGCGGAGGCCCACAAGGGGCGTTGCCCCAAACAGGGTTTCTGGGAAGTCCAGTGGTAGACAGAGAGGCCGAGTTGTGGTCCGGTCGTCAACAGTAAAAAGAAGGCTGGCTGCTTTGGCGGTGAGGGGTCTGAAGAGAGGTCCGTTCACAGCGAAGGCTGGCTGGTTAACTTAGAATTAACCAGCCGGTTCAAATGTGTGGCCAGTAGATATCCCACACTCAGGACGAGGTAAAAGAGAAACTCACAATTGCGTTTTCTTTATATATTGTAAGTACAGTGCAGTGCTAGGGAGATGCCGTGTGGTGAGAAGCTTGCTCAGCGGACCTGTTGGGTGAGTAGCGTGCTGAAGGGAGTAGCTGTGCAGGAGCTTCGTTAAAAGAGGTGTTGCGTGTTGCTGGCCTCCAGGTTGAATACCTCTACACGAATCGAAATCGAATCGAAAAATGCTAGTGACAGGGGGGAAGGAGGTTCAGGGGAAGAATAAAGGGAGGATTGAAGTGAATTTTAGGAGGAGAGAACAGATGCAGTGGCTAAACACCGCTTGCGTGAGGGATTGTAAGATGGAGGCAGCAGCAGCAACCCGCCTGGACGCGGCAGGGAGGCGACAAGACAAAGCCAGGCTAGCGTCAGGTCAAGCGTCAGGTGCGTGTTGGGTTGGGCAATGGATGTTCAGTGCTTGGTCGGCTTGATTGTGTTTTGGTTTCTTGTGTGGAGGAGATGTCTTGGTCTTCTTAGCTTGATGTCGATTTTCTTCTCACTCTCCTCCTCTTCTTGCTCTCTTGAAGTGTCCATTCGTTTGTGTTTGGGTCTTGTTGTTCGTCTTCCTCGTGTATTAAGTCCTCATAGGTGTGGAAGAAGTCAGAGACGGTGAGGTTGACCACGTGGGCTTCAGCTCCACGGGCCACGTGGTGTTCTTGGTTCTGTGTGGTGGGCGTCTTCTCTTGAGTTTTCTTTTCTTGGTTTTTCTTTTCTGCTGGTTTTTTCTTTTCTTGGGAGCGTACAGCAAGGAGGGCCTCTTTGTAGCTCAGTTTTTTCTCAAGACGAGCCTTGGCTACCCTGCATTCCTCCTTCCATCTGGGGCAGGTCCGGTCGGCGGAGGAGTGTGGGCCACCACAGGCAGCGCATTTTTTCTCTTTGTTGGGGCAGACCGTGTAGCGGTGTCCAGGGCTGCCACACATGGAGCAGGTGTCTTCCTGCGCCTCACACTTGTTTACAGTGTGTCCATAGTGCTGGCATTTGTAACACCGTTTCGGTCTGCAGTAGGGCTTGACTGGCACAGTTACCCACGCCAGTTGAGCTTCCTTGGGTAGGGTGGAGTGGTGTCCGATGAGGGCAGTGGTGTTGGACAGCTTCTTCACAACTTGGAGCTGCTGCTCCTTGAGGAGCTCACTCAGCTCTGCTTTGTCCATGTGGGCAATTTCGGCGTGGGAGATTACACCCAGCTTCAAGTTGTCCCACATGTAGGCAATCATTTTAAAAGGAATGCCGTTGATGTCTGGGATCTCCGCGAGCTGTGCGGGCATGCCCTTCTCGACGAAGGTGATCTTGATGTCACCATGGAGCTTTAGACGTTCCACCTTGGTGACCCCCACGATCCCATTAGCTTCAAAAAATTTCTGGAGAACTAGGAGGTTTAGTTTCTTGGGGCAGGTCGGCGTATCCGGACGTATCCGCGCCACGTTATCAAACTCGTAACCGTTCATGGTGAGAGAGGGTTAGAGAGTGACTGTGTGTTGCCTCTACACGGCGAGAATGGGAGCTTATATACACGGAAGTACAAGTTGCCGGTGTCGACCCATGTCTAGACGCGTCAGAGAAACTTGGCGCGACTCTAGGCGACTAGGCTTTGGCAGAACTCCGTTGCTATGGGATGCGGCTAGGCTGTTGTAGGGGAGAGTATCCACTACAGTGTTCCTGCCTTCGGAGCTTCGGTTTATCAACAAAAACCCACCCGAATTGTGATCGATTTTTGCTTGGTTTGTGTTTGCTTTCCAGTCCGGTCGACATCACAGACGTTCAAAAAAAAAGAAAGAAAGTTGGAATTTGGGAGATAGAAGTAACCAACTGTTGTGACGATTCATCAGCGTTCAATAACAGAGGATGAAAGAGTGTTAAACTGTTCTTTTTTACTGTCGTGGAAGGACCCTCAAATCGAAGTTCACTAATAAGCTGTTTTAGCCCAGGAGCATTAACTTGTGACCTGAATAAAAATCGCATCAAGCTGATTTTTTTCAAGTCACTTTTATTATACATCATATCACCTACTAAAAGTCATCAAATATCATCACTGTGTTTATCTCAAAATTAAAGATGGCCGCCACGAGAGAGACTAATGAGGAAAATCCCCTATAACTTTAGAACCGGGTGGCCTAGGATGATGATATTGGTGTCTAGGTGTAGATTTTGGAGGTTAAAGTAAATCAACTCTTCTCAATAAGGGGAGGGATGAATTATGACAATTCTTAAGTCACTGTATTTATTGAACGCTTTCTATTAGGATTTGATAATTACACTTCAAAACCATGAACCTATTCTCCTAGCTACGTATCTCACAACAACTGGGAACTTAAGGATTTACCAAATAGATCACACCCAAATACCTGGCATGTCACCACCACAGACGTCCCACACCTCGACACAAAATTCCAACACACGTTTGAAAATAGAGTACCTTCTTGCTGGGCACGAACTCTAGCTTCCAGCCAATCAGCAGTTATCCCTGTCGTGTAGGGAGTTATAGAGGGTAATCATTGTTTAAGCTGAAATTCTCATACGTATTTCCTCTAAACATGGCATATCTTACTCTAAAATCCTGGATTTGTTGCAGCTACACCCTCTCGTATTATTCGTGAAGTGACTGTTTGCATGTGTAGGCAAAGCGCTTTTTTTTTTTTGCGTGTGTGTATGTTGAGTTGAAAAGGAGGATGTCTGGGTTGTGTTCCTTTACTTGAGTGTTTCTTAATTGAGTTCTAATTGCGTCTTCAGATTGGCCAGAACCGATCGGGATCTGTTCAGGGATGTGGGTGTTTGTGCAAGGGATGTGCTTGTAGGTGGACGTGGAGGTGGTGGGAGATGGGCTGAGGTTAGAGATCTTGTCGGGCGATTTCAAGTAATGTGGTGATGTATTTTGATTGCTATTATGTGTCACTTCTTGTCGGGAGTAGTGAAGACGAGGTTTGTTTTCTCTTCCTTGGGTTGCTGGGTGTAGCTATTGTGGTTTAGGGTGTCTGGGTGTTGGTGGTGGCGGGTGACTGGGTGAGGTCGGGTGTGGATGCGGCAGTGTTGGAGGAGGAGGCTGTGGGTTTCTATGTGCTCTGATGTACCAATGCATGTATAATATATAATAGATGGCGTTCATCTTCTGTATTTTGGCCAGATGCTGAAACCTGTCAGGATATGAAGGTGCAAATGTTGCGTTTGGTGGCTATGAAAACCCATTATCAACTAAATCAGCGGAGCAGAAGCGTCACGCTTTGAAATCTTCATCACCAGATATCACATAACAACGCAGAAGCACTTTTTGGCGAATCACACCAATAAGTCTAGGCTTATCTTGCACCTCAGAACCAAGTTTATAACTGCTGGTGTGAAGGTGGAGCAGGCCACTGCAGACTACCTGATGATATCTATTGTCCTCATCCATGCAGATACTACAGGGACGCCTATACTTAGAACATTAGAAACTAAGGAGTTTGCAATAGGCCGGTTGGCCTGTGCACTTACTACAAAGTTGCTAAGCTTGTTCCACTCGCCCACCACCCTATTTGTAAACCAATTTCTTCTTATCTCCCTCCTGAACCTAAACTTATCCAACTTAAATCCGTTGCTACGAGTCCTATGCTGCTCGGATATTATAAGAACTTTGTCTATATCTCCATTATTGATTCCTTTCACCCACTTAAGTACTTCTATCATATCTCCCAGCACTCTTCGTCTTTCTAGGGAATGCAAGTTTAGTTTCTTTAACCTATCCTGGTATGGAAGGTTTCTAAGTCCCGGAATCATTTTCGTCATTCTTCGCTGCACCGACTCCAGTGAATTGAAATCCATTCTATAATAAGGGCACCAGAACTGGACAGCATAATCGAGGTACGGCCTGACTAGCGCAAGATATAGTTGCAATAAGACCTCTGTATTCTTATTATTTACACTTCTAGATATAAAACCCAATACTCTGTTTGCCTTATTTCGAACATTAACGCACTGTTTTCTAGGCCGTAGGTCCGGGCTTACAAGTACCCCTAAGTCTCTTTCACAAGTCGACTTCTCTAGGTTGATGTTGTTAAGGCTGTATACATTGACAGTATTTGTTCTTCCAATATTAAGTACACTGCACTTGCTGGTGTTGAATATCATTTGCCATTTTTCTGACCACTCCTGCAGTATATTTAAATCCTCTTGTTAGGTTAGGTTGGGTTAGTCAAAAATGGATATCGCTACCCACACATGCCCACTGAAACTTCCCCAGTAATACAACATTGCAGGTATATGAAATGAATATTCTGGATTCACTCACGGCTTAAGGATCTGTTTCAAATATGTAGGACAATGTATAAATAATTACTGCTATTATATCCAAAGGTTGGTATAAAGTTTCCAAAGTTTTTACGTTACAAATTTAGAGAAAAAATTAAGATAAAGTGTGTAATTAGTTTGCATCAATCTCATCCATTCTCTCAAAGGCCGTTCAAAGTTTTCCTAAGAAGTGTAAATGCAGTAGATCATACGTTAACCGAAAGTCCGTGTGGATAGTGTGGGTGGCCTGGGTGGTGTGGATAGTGTTGTGGGTGGCTTGGATGGTGTGGATAGTGTTGTGGGTGGCCTGGGTGGTGTGGATAGTGTTGTGGGTGGCCTGGATGGTGTGGATAGTGTGGGCGGCCTGGGTGGTGTGGGCGGCCTGGGTGATGTGGGTAGTGTGAATGGTGGTGTAGGTTGTGTGGGTAGCGATATCCATTTTTTTACTAACCTAACATAACCTAACCTAACCACACATCATTTATTTCAGTTAACAAGAGTATTACTTCATTACGTTTCACCTCATAACTCTTCATCAGTGTTCAGAAGTCTAGACACTTGACACTGAACTTTTACCTCAGCCTTCAGTAGTACCATACACGATAGCTACCCACAGCCGCTATGTTAGAGACTTAGATTTAAACAAACATCCCAATTTTCTTTAAATATCATTATATCAACGTCAGGAGTGTCTGTGAACAAGCTGCAGACGGACACAGAAACAAAGACTAGTCTAAAACCTGTTGAGCTGTACGGTAAATGAATAATGTAACTGTGTAATAATTCCACCTCGATTATTAATTTACTATACCTCCATTAATCACCTTAACAGAGGCACCATGGCTGCGGCCACTACCTACGGGTCAACGATGACAAGTGACGAACTTGGCCACTCGTCCTCCCAGGTGCCACGACTGAGGTCTACAGCAGGAAGCCCATCAGCACCTTCCGGTGACTCTGGCAGTAAAAGACAGTCTGGACAAACTTCAACAGTAACGAATTACCTCTCCGCAGATTCCAATAACGCTGATCAATGTACAGACACAGGCGTACAGCTGAAGAAGGTCTTGGGGCTCGGGCACGGAGTGGGCTTGATCGTGGGCATAATTATCGGAGCTGGCATCTTCGTGTCCCCTACGATGGTGGTGCAGTATACTGGCAGCGTGGGTATGTCGCTGACAGTGTGGGTGGCCACGGGCATCATGTCCATGATGGGCGCCTTCAGCTATGCTGAGCTCGGTCAGTATTACGGTACTAATGTTGCTTCTCATATCAAGAAGCAACATGCTGACCATTACACCACAGATCGCCACAATTAGACCAACAATTATGTGATTTATTTATCAATGGTTAAGATTTAGTGATGGAATTGTTCCTTCTACTTACTATTTAATCTTGCCGGAACGTTTTAAAACTGCTTGGTTCAACAGGCACAATGATCCCGAAGAACGGTGGTAACTACATATACGTGCTGGAGATGTTTGGACCCGTGCCAGCGTTCCTCGTACTATGGATCACTAACATCATGACAGAGCCCAGCGGCTCCGCCATCGTCGCCCTCACCTTCGCCAATTATGCCTTACAGCCTCTCTTCCCGAGCTGCTCACCGCCATATTTTGCCACCAGACTCGTAGCTGCGGCTTTGATTTGTAAGTGTGAGAAATTATGTTGTTAAAAGTTTTGGTTGTTTAGTAAATACACATAATATACATATAAAACCTGACCTGCCAGTAGTAGAGTGGATGGGCACAGGCAGTAGTGAGGTAGGTCATAAAGGGACACATATCATCACAGGTACTAGACGTGTATACTCTTGAAACTTGTGTCACTGACTAGACAAACAGTCCTCATTTCTCGCTCCCTGGCAATTTCTAATACACAAAACTACATCTTAATAATAATTATTAAAATATTTATGTTTCAGTTCATGTGTGCCCTTCAGATTTTAATGGTCGATGATGTATATATCAACAGGTATAATGGCGTATATAAACTGCCTCGGGGTAAAGTTAGGTGCCAGAATTCAGGGCGTCTTAACCCAGACGAAAGTGTTGGCGCTGATCGTCATCATCGTGGCCGGAGTACACCACCTGGCTATTGGTAACACCGACCACTTCCGCAACCCCATGGAAGGAACCATCTGGGACGTGTATTCCATCGCCACCGCCTTCTACTACACCCTCTTCACTTACGGTGGATGGTCAGTACTGTATATATGTTGGACCGTAAATCTTGTAAACCAATCCCCGGTGCAGCTCTACAGTTCATCTCTCATCAACGGTACATTTTATGACAATATATTTTTTCCATCATGCAGGTTTCATATCAGTACTGGTTACCCCGCCGACAGCTTACCACAAGATTACCAAAAGCACGATAACCACAAATCTGCTTCCACGTTTTTTTTCCGAGAATGATGAGATATAAACCTGAACAAGAAAGAGAGAGAGAGAAAATAGATGAAAAATTAGACAAGATAGAGAGAAAAAAACAACAAATGAATAACGTTTATCCCGCTGTTTGTGCTGACTCAAAGGGTATTATTGTTACTGTTGTTGTTAAAATCATGGTTCCCTGTTAGTACTGACTTCATTAGATCAAAGACAATACAGTATAAAATAGCTAGCCGAGATGTATGCCGGGAATTACACCACTTTTTGATATACCAATAGAAACCGACTCGATGTGATGAAGGTAATCTCACCCCGCCTTACCTTCTACGCTGCCTCCAGAACACATTCCTCGTGAGGTCGAGTGCAGTACCGGCCATGCTGCCTATGGGACCCCCATTTACTTTACACATTCACTACTGACAATAATACTAAGGGGGAAGTTCTCTGTATATCAAGTGATAAAAAAATTATCTTATAAATGTTTTAAAGAACAGTTTAACTCGCAGGTTTCACTCGAGCGTTTCCGCGGTACACTGTAATAGTTTCGAGACAGCCTTATACAGAAAACCAACTTTCACTGGTTTGAGTTCAAAATTGTCATCTTTTATTCCTCTTAATTACAAACGTAATCTAGTACGTACTCTTACCAACAGAGCCTTCAATATATGTTCTAGCTATTTCCACTTGGATATTGAACTAAAATACATAAAGGAACTACTCTTTAACAATGGTTTCCCTAAGAGATTTTCAGACACTTATATTGGCAAAACGCTTAATAGGTTTTTTAGTCCCACACAGCCTCAAATTTACACTGTCCCTAAATATTCTATCTATTTCACCATCCCGTATACAGGCCCACTCAGTTTCACCCTTAGAAATAAACTTAAGAAGCTTTTCATTGAATTCTATCCACAAATTTCTCTTAGACTAATCTTTAAAACCCAGAGTTCAATTAAGAAATTCTTTAAAATTAAAGACACTATACCCACACACCTGCAATCCTCAGTTGTTTATCAATTTACGTGTGCTAGCTGTAGGGCAGCATATATAGGTAAAACTAAAAGACATTTGATAACTCGCATCCATGAACACTTGGGCCGTTCCGTTCGAACAGGCCATTTAATAACACAACCACCACATTCAGCTATTCGTAACCACGCCCACCAACATGACCACCCGTTTTCGCCGTCTGATTTCTCAGTTCTTGGCAGGAGCGACTGTGATACAGACCTCCTCATTATGGAGGCATTACACCAGTATAAAAAAAAGCCATCGCTTTGTGATATGGCCTCTAGTGAATTGTTATGTTTTTCACATTAAGGCTCGTCTGAATTAAGGTAATCCCCCCCGGTACATTCATACTTTTTTATTTCATGATTTTAGCTTTGTATGTAGGTCTCTCGTCTTTTTTGTCGGTTTTGAAGTGGATTGCACTTTTTTTAAGTTTTTGAAGTTTATCTTAGGTAAATTTTCGTATAATATTATGTGTTTATTGTATATCACCTGTATTTTTAAACTTTTTCAAAACTTTTTAGGCTCTGATGATGGAAAAGGATTATTTCCGAAATGTTAGCAATTAAAAGAAGCCCTACTTCAAGATGTTTGTGTTTACCCTGGTTCTCCTCTTCGTTATAAAACTACGCTTTCCACGTAACAAGTCCATTGCTGATGTTGTATTGTTTTCGTTGCAGGCACACACTCAACTCCGTGACGGAGGAGCTGAAGGAACCAAACAAGTACGTAAATCAGTGTAGGTGTAGGATATCACTATTGTAGGACTTGGCGCTACTCCAAGAAGATTCTCGGAGATGGTAGACTAACTTGTGTACACTGAAGGGCTACGAGTCTAATTCAAGTGTTTTTGTTCAGGTAACCCTTTAAAGACTCTCATGTTTTAATACTGTTTTTAGTGGACGAAGATAAGCGTTAACCTCCTAGAACACAGCATCTAAGAAAGGTTTTGTTTTTGTTTTTCCACAAGATTAAATTCCCAACAAACACTTTCCAGGAACCTGCCACGAGCCATAGCCATCTCCCTCACCCTAGTGACTCTGATATACGTGCTGACCAACGTCGCCTACTTCGCTGTATTGACACCTGCTGAGATGCTGTCTTCCAGTGCTGTGGCTGTGGTGGGTAGTTGTTCTGTCCTCTGGTGCTGGGCTGTGGTGGATAGTTGTTCTGTCCTCTGTGGCTGTGGTGGGTAGTTGTTCTGTCCTCTGTGGCTGTGGTGGGTAGTTGTTCTGTCCTCTGGTGCTGGGCTGTGCTGGGTAGTTGTTCTGTCCTCTGGTGCTGGGCTGTGGTGGGTAGTTGTCCTCTGTGGCTGTGGTGGTTAGTTGTGATGTCCTTTGTGGCTGTGGTGGGTAGTTGTTCTGTCTTCTGGTGCTGTTGTTGTGGTGGGTAGTTCTGTCCTCTTGTACTGTGGTAGGTAGTTGTTCTGTCCTCTGGTGCTGGGCTGTGGTGGGTAATTGCTCTGTCCTCTGGTGCTGTAGCTGTGGTGGGTAGTTGTGCTGTCCCCTGGCACTGTGGTGGGTAGTTGTTCTGTGCTCTGGTGCTGTAGCTGTGGTGGGGAGTTGTGCTGTCCTCTGGTGCTGGGCTGTGGTGGGTATCTGTTCTGTCCTCTGGTACTGTGGTGGGTAGTTGTTCTGTCCTCTGGTGCTGAGCTGTGGTGGGTAGTTGTCCTATCCTTTGGTACTGTGGTGGGTAGTTGTTCTGTCCTCTGGTGCTGTGGTGGGTAGTTGTTCTGTACTCTGGTACTGTGGTGGGTACTGTTCTGTCCTCTGGTGCTGGGCTGTTGTGGGTAGTTGTAAAGTTATCTGGTGTTGTGGCTGTAGTGGGTAGTTGTTCTGTCCTCTGGTGCTGGGCTGTGGTGGGTAATTGTTCTGTCCTCTGGTGCTGGGCTGTGGTGGAGTTGTTCTGTTCTCTGGTACTGTGGTGGGTAGTTGTTCTGTCCTCTGGTGCTGTGGCTGTGGTGGTGGTTGTTCTGTCCTCTGGTGCTGGGCTGTGGTGGGTAGTGGTTCTGTCCTCTGGTGCTGTGGTGGGTAGTTGTTCTGTCTCTGGTGTTGTGGCGGTGGTGGGTAGTTATTCGGTCCTCTGGTGCTGGGCTGTGGTAGTGGTTGTTCTGTCCTCTGGTGCTGTGGATGTGGTGGGTAGTTGTTCTGTCCTCTGGTGCTGGGCTGTGGTGGGTAGTTGTTCTGTCCTCTGGTACTGTGGCTGTGGTGAGTAGTTGTGCTATCCTCTGGTGCTTTAGATGTGGTGGGTAGTTGTTCTGTCCTCTGGTACTGTGGCTGTGGTGAGTAGTTGTTCTGTCCTCTGGTACTATGGCTGTGGTGGGTAGTTGTGCTGTCCTCTGGTGCTGTGGATGTGGTGGGTAGTTGTTCTGTCCTCTGGTACTGTGGTGGGTAGTTGTTCTGTCCTCTGGTATTGTGGTGGGTTGCTCTGTCCTCTGGTACTGTGGTGGTTAGTTGTTCTGTCCTCTGGTGCTGGGCTGTGGTGGGTAATTTTTCTGTCCTCTGGTGCTTGGCTGTAGTGGGTAGTTGTTCTGTCCTCTAGTGCTGGGCTGTGGTGGGTAGTTGTTCTGTCCTCTGGTGCTGTGTGGTGAGTGTGTTCTATCCTCTGGTGCTGGGCTGTGGTGGGTAATTTTGTCTCCTGGTGCTTGGCTGTAGTGGGTAGTTGTTCTGTCCTCTGGTGCTGGGATGTGGTGAGTAGTTGTTCTGTCCTCTGGTGATGTGGCTGTGGTGGGTAGTTGTTCTGTCCTCTGGTGCTGTGGTGGTTAGTTGTTCTGTCCTCTGGTGCTGGGCTGTGGTGGGTAATTTTTCTGTCCTCTGGTGTGGCTGTGGTGGGTAGTTGTTCTGTCCTCTGGTGCTGGGATGTGGTGGGTAATTTTTGTCCTCTGGTACTGTGGCTATGGTGGGTAGTTGCTCTGTCCTCTGGTGCCGTGGCTGTGGTGGGTAGTTGTTCTGTCCTCTTGTGATGTGGCTGTGGTGGTAGTTGTTCTGTCCTCTGGTGCTGTGGCTGTGGTGGGTAGTTGTTCTGTCCTCTGGTACTGTGGTGGATAGTTCTGTCCTCTGGTACTGTGGTGGATAGTTCTGTCCTCTGGTGCTGGGCTGTGGTGGGTAGTTGTTCTATCCTCTGGTGCTGTGGCTGTGGTGGGTAGTTCTGTGCTCTGGTGCTGTGGCTGTGATGGGTCGTTGTTCTGTCCTCTGGTTCTGTGGTGGGTAGTTGTTCTGTCCTCTGGTTCTGTGGTGGGTAGTTGTTGTGTCCTCTGTACTGTGGTGGGTAGTTGTTCTGTCCTCTGGTACTGTGGTGGGTAGTTGCTCTGTCCTCTAGTGCTGGGCTGTGGTGGGTAGTTGTTCTGTCCTCTGGTACTGTGGTGGGTAGTTGTTCTGTCCTCTGGTTCTGTGGTGGGTAGTTGTTGTGTCCTCTGGTTCTGTGGTGGGTAGTTGTTGTGTCCTCTGGTACTGTGGTGGGTAGTTGTTCTGTCCTCTGGTACTGTGGTGGTTAGTTGCTCTGTCCTCTAGTGCTGGGCTGTGGTGGGTAGTTGTTCTGTCTCTCGTACTGTGGTGGATAGTTCTGTCCTCTGGTGCTGGGCTGTGGTGGGTAGTTGTTTTGTCTTCTGGTGCTGCGGTGGTTAGTTGTTCTATCCTCTGGTGCTGTGGCTGTGGTGGGTAGTTGTTCTGTTCTCTGGTGCTGTGGCTGTGGTGGGTAGTTCTGTGCTCTGGTGCTGTGGCTGTGATGGGTCGTTGTTCTGTCCTCTGGTTCTGTGGTGGGTAGTTGTTCTGTCCTCAGGTACTGTGGTGGGTAGTTGTTCTGTCCTCTGGTACTGTGGTGGGTAGTTGCTCTGTCCTCTGGTACTGTGGTGGGTCGTTGTTCTGTCCTCTGGTACTGTGGTGGGTAGTTGCTCTGTCCTCTGGCACTGTGGTGGTTAGTTGCTCTGTCCTCTAGTGCTGGGCTGTGGTGGGTAGTTGTTCTGTCCTCTGGTACTGTGGTGGATAGTTGTTCTGTCCTATGGTACTGTGCTGGATAGTTCTGTCCTCTGGTGCTGGGCTGTGTTGGGTAGTTGTTCTGTCCTCTGGTGCTGTAGCTGTGGTGGGTAGTTGTTCTGTCTTCTGGTGCTGTAGTTGTGGTGGGTAGTTGTTCTGTCCTCTGGCACTGTGGTGGATAGTTGTTCTATCCTCTGGTGCTGTGGCTGGTGTGGTGTATTGTTCTGTCCTCTGGTGCTGGGCTGTGGTGAGTAGTTGTTCTGTCCTCTGGTGCTGTGGCTGTGGTGGGTAGTTGTTCTGTCCTCTGGTGCTGTGGCTGTGGTGGGTAGTTGTTCTGTCCTCTGGTGCTGGGCTGTGGTGGGTAGTTGTTCTGTCCTCTGGTGCTGTGGCTGTGGTGAGTAGTTGTTCTGTCCTCTGGTGCTGGGCTGTGTTGGGTAGTTGTTCTGTCCCCTGGTGCTGTGGCTGTGGTGAGTAGTTGTTCTGTCCCTTGGTGCTGTGGCTGTGGTGGGTAGATGTTCTGTCCTCTGGTGCTGGGCAGTGGTGGGTAATTGTTCTGTCCTCTGGTGCTGTGGATGGGTGGGTAGTTGTAAAGTTATCTGGTGTTGTGGCTGTAGTGGGTAGTTGTTCTGTCTTCTGGTGCTGTAGCTGTGGTGGGTAGTTGTTCTGTCCTCTGGCACTGTGGTGGTTAGTTGTTCTATCCTCTGGTGCTGGGCTGTGGTGAGTAGTTGTACTGTCCTCTGGTGCTGTGGCTGTGGTGGGTAGTTGTTCTGTCCTCTGGTGCTGTGGCTGTGGTGGGTAGTTGTTCTGTCCTCTGGTGCGGGGCTGTGGTGGGTAGATGTTCTATCCTCTGGTGCTGTGGCAGGTGTGGGTAGTTGTTCTGTCCTGGTGCTGGGCTGTGGTGAGTAGTTGTTCTGTCCTCTGGTGCTGGGCAGTGGTGGGTAGTTGTTCTGTCCTCTGGTGCTGTGGCTGTGGTGAGTAGTTGTTCTGTCCTCTGGTGCTGGGCAGTGGTGTAGTTGTTCTGTCTCTAGTGCTGGGCTGTGGTGGGTAGTTGTCCTGTGGCTGTGGTGGTTAGTTGTGATGTCCTTTGTGGCTGTGGTGGGTAGTTGTTCTGTCTTCTGGTGCTGTTGTTGTGGTGGGTAGTTCTGTCCTCTTGTACTGTGGTAGGTAGTTGTTCTGTCCTCTGGTGCTGGGCTGTGGTGGGTAATTGCTCTGTCCTCTGGTGCTGTAGCTGTGGTGGGTAGTTGTGCTGTCCCCTGGCACTGTGGTGGGTAGTTGTTCTGTCCTCTGGTGCTGTAGCTGTGGTGGGGAGTTGTGCTGTCCTCTGGTGCTGGGCTGTGGTGGGATCTGTTCTGTCCTCTGGTACTGTGGTGGGTAGTTGTTCTGTCCTCTGGTGCTGAGCTGTGGTGGGTAGTTGTCCTATCCTTTGGTACTGTGGTGGGTAGTTGTTCTGTCCTCTGGTGCTGTGGTGGGTAGTTGTTCTGTACCTGGTACTGTGGTGGGTAGTTGTTCTGTCCTCTGGTGCTGGGCTGTGATGGGTAGTTGTTCTGTCCTCAGGTGCTGGGCTGTGGTGGGTAGTTGTGCTGTCCTCTGGTGCTGGGCTGTGGTGGGTAGCTGTTCTGTTCTGGTACTGTGGTGGGTAGTTGTTCTGTCCTCTGGTACTAGGGTAGTAGTTGTTCTGTCCTCTGGTACTGTGGTGGGTAGTTGTTCTGTCCTCTGGTGCCGTGGTGGTAGTTGTTCTGCCCTCTGGTGCTGGGCTGTGGTGGGTAGTTGTTCTATCCTCTGGTTCTGGGCTGTGGTAGGTAGTTGTTCTGTCCTCTGGTGCTGTGGTGGGTAGTTGTTCTGTCCTCTGGTACTGTGGTGGTAGTTGTTCTGTCCTCTGGTGCTGGGCTGTGGTGGGTAGTTGTTCTGTCCTCTGGTTCTGGGCTGTAGGTAGTTGTTCTGTCCTCTGGTGCCGTAGTGGGTAGTTGTTCTGTCCTCTGGTACTGTGGTGGTAGTTGTTCTGTCCTCTGGTGCTGGGCTGTGGTGGGGTAGTTGTTCTGTCCTCTGGTTCTGGGCTGTAGGTAGTTTTTCTGTCCTCTGGTGCTGTGGTGGGTAGTTGTTCTGTCCTCTGGTACTGTGGTGGGTAGTTGTGCTGTCTTCTGGTACTGTGGTGGGTAGTTGTTCTGTCCTCTGGTACTGTGGTGGGTAGTTGTTCTGTCCTCTGGTACTGTGGTGGGTAGTTGTGCTGTCTTCTGGTACTGTGGTGGGTAGTTGTTCTGTCCTCTGGTACTGTGGTGGGTAGTTGTTCTGTCCTCTGGTACTAGGGTGGGTAGTTGTTCTGTCCTCTGGTATTGTGGTGGGTAGTTGTTCTGTCCTCTGGTGCTGGGCTGTTGTGGGTAGTTGTAAAGTTATCTGGTGTTGTGGCTGTAGTGGGTAGTTGTTCTGTCCTCTGGTGCTGGGCTGTGGTGGGTAGCTGTTCTGTCCTCTGGTACTGTGGTGGGTAGTTGTTCTGTCCTCTGGTGCCGTGGTGGGTAGTTGTTCTGTCCTCTGGTACTGTGGTGGGTAGTTGTTCTGTCCTCTGGTGCTGCTGTGGTGGGTAGTTGTTCTGTCCTCTGGTTCTGGGCTGTGGTAGGTAGTTGTTCTGTCCTCTGGTGCTGTGGTGGGTAGTTGTTCTGTCCTCTGGTAGTGTGGTGGGTAGTTGTGCTGTCCGCTGGTACTGTGGTGGGTAGTTGTTCTGTCCTCTGGCACTGTGGTGGGTAGTTGTTCTGTCCTCTGGTACTGTGGTGGGTAGTTGTTCTGTCCTCTGGTACTGTGGTAATTGTTCTGTCCTCTGGTGCTGGGCTGTGGTGGGTTGTTGTTCTTTTCTGGTACTGTGGTGGGTAGTTGTTCTGTCCTCTAGTGCCGTGGTGGGTAGTTGTTCTGTCCTCTGGTACTGTGGTGGGTAATTGTTCTGTCCTCTGGTGCTGGGCTGTGGTGGGTTGTTGTTCTTTTCTCTGGTACTGTGGTGGGTAGTTGTTCTGTCCTCTGGTGCCGTGGTGGGTAGTTGTTCTGTCCTCTGGTGCTGTGGTGGTAGTTGTTCTGTCCTCTGGTACTGTGGTGGGTAATTGTTCTGTCCTCTGGTGCTGGGCTGTTGTGGGTAGTTAAAGTTATCTGGTGTTGTGGCTGTAGTGGTAGTTGTTCTGTCCTCTGGTGCTGGGCTGTGGTGGGTAGTTGTTCTGTTCTCTGGTACTGTGGTGGGTAGTTGTTCTGTCCTCTGGTACTAGGGGTGGTAGTTGTTCTGTCCTCTGGTACTGTGGTGGGTAGTTGTTCTGTCCTCTGGTGTGGTGGTAGTTGTTCTGTCCTCTGGTGCTGTGGTGGGTAGTTGTTCTGTCCTCTGGTACTGTGGTGGGTAATTGTTCTGTCCTCTGGTGCTGGGCTGTTGTGGGTAGTTGTAAAATTATCTGGTGTTGTGGCTGTAGTGGGTAGTTGTTCTGTCCTCTGGTGCTGGGCTGTGGTGGGTAGTTGTTCTGTTCTCTGGTACTGTGGTGGGTAGTTGTTCTGTCCTCTGGTACTAGGGTGGGTAGTTGTTCTGTCCTCTGGTACTGTGGTGGGTAGTTGTTCTGTCCTCTGGTGCCGTGGTGGGTAGTTGTTCTGTCCTCTGGTGCTGTGGTGGGTAGTTGTTCTGTCCTCTGGTACTGTGGCGGGTAATTGTTCTGTCCTCTGGTGCTGGGCTGTTGTGGGTAGTTGTAAAGTTATCTGGTGTTGTGGCTGTAGTGGGAGTTGTTCTGTCCTCTGGTGCTGGGCTGTGGTGGGAATTGTTCTGTCCTCTGGTGCTGTGGATGTGGTGGGTAGTTGTTCTGTCCTCTGGTGCTGGGCTGTGGGTAGTGGTTCTGTCCTCTGGTGCTGTGGTGGGTAGTTGTTCTGTCCTCTGGTACTGTGGCGGGTAATTGTTCTGTCCTCTGGTGCTGGGCTGTTGTGGGTAGTTGTAAAGTTATCTGGTGTTGTGGCTGTGGGGTAGTTGTTCTGTCCTCTGGTGCTGGCTGTGGTGGGTAGTTGTTCTGTTCTCTGG
>NW_024729259.1:5231681-5307412 GCF_018991925.1 Homarus americanus
CCCACAATGTCCACCTACAAGCACATCCCTTGCACAAACACCCACATCCCTGAACAGATCACGATCGGTTCTGGCCAATCTGAAGACGCAATTAGAACTCAATTAAGAAACACTCAGGTAAAGGAACACAACCCAGATATCCTCCTTCTCAACTCAACATACACACACGCAAAAAATCAAGCGCTTTGCGTACACATGTAGACAGTCACCTCACGAATAATACGAGAGGGTGTAGCTGTAACAAAGCCAGGATTTTAGAGTAAGCTATGCCATGTTTTAGAGGAAATACGTATGAGAATCTCAACTTAAACAACGATTACCCTCCATATCTCCCTACACGACAGGGATAACTGTGTTGGTTGCCTGGAAGCTAGAGTTCGTGCCCAGCAAGAGGGTACTCTATTTGCAAACGTGTGTTGGAATTTTGTGTCGAGGTGTGGGACGTCTGTGGTGGTGACATGGCAGGTATTTGGGTGTATTGTATTTGGTAAATCCTTAAGTTCCCAGTTGTTGTGAGATACGCAGCTAGGAGAATAGGTTTATCGTTTTGAAGTGTAATTATCAAATCCTAATAGAAAGTGTTCAATAAATACAGTGACTTAAGAAGTGTCATAATTCATCCCTCCCCTTATTGAGAAAAGTTGATTTACTTTAACCTCCAAAATCTACACCTAGACACCAACGTCATCATCCTAGGCCACCCGGTTCTAAAGTTATAGGGCATTTTCCTCATTAGTCTCTCTCGTGGCGGCTATCTATAATTTTGAGATAAACACAGCGATGATATTTAATGACTTTTAGTAGGTGATATTATGATGTATAATAAAAATTTTTCTTTAAAAAAAATCAGCTTGATGAGATTTTTTATCCAGGTCACAAGTTAATGCTCCTGGGCTAAAACAGATCATTAGTGAACTTCGATTTGAGTGTCGTCCCATGACAGTAAAAAAACAGTTTAAAACTCTTTCATCCTCTGTTATTGAACGCTGATGAATCGTCACAACAGTTGGTTATTTCTATCTCCCAAATTCCAACTTTATTTTTGTTTGTTTTTTAGTGTGTGATGTCGACCGGACTGAAAAGCAAACACAAATCGAGCAAAAATCGATCACAGTTCTGATGTGTTTTTGATAAACCGAAGCTCCGAAGGCAGGAACACCACGGCCTACTTGCTATTTAATAGAAGTAAATTGATATTAACGATCAATAGCAAACCGTATCATGTAATAGACTCTTCTAAGCGAGAGGAATGAACTGGTATATATATTTCAGTTGCTGTCAAAAGTAATCATCCACTTCACCACAATTGCGCCTGGTTGGGTCATTTCTGCACGGTAAGACACATAGGGTGGTGGGGGGGATGGTCGACATGGAGGAGGGATGTGTGTTGCTGGGAAGGGGAGATGGGAGAGGTGTAGGATGGTATGTGCAAGTTGTTCACCAATAATGGGAGAGGATTGAAGAAAACAGGAATATTCATGAAAGAAGGGAAGGATGGAAGTAATTTTTTCACTATATTATCTTATGTTAACACGGTTATTATATTGTGTCATTCATTTTCTTATGGTTACTTTTGACCGCGACTGTACTTAAGGTTCTTGTTAAGCTTCTTCACGGTGACACCTGATTCAGATGCTTAACACTACCTCCCGCATATGAGGGAACCGCCGGACCAGTTCACCATTTCAGATATTAAAATCTGAAAGAAACTTGAGAAAAATAATCATCACCTGCACACCAAAGTACCCTGGACGTAATGTACGGTAGAGAAAAGACTGAACAAGCATTGGGCAGATGTCATGTTTGGTTGCAGGTCATTAAATTATTTTGTTTAGTCACTCCCTCATCTGCTATGACGTCAAATAACATCAGAACTGGTCATACACGAGAACAGTCTTCCTCCATTAAACCATGAATGACTTAGGAGAGGGTGAGAATGTGTTACAACAATGGAAGAGCTTCAGTTAATGTATGTTTTAGCTACACAGTGAATGCTTGTAGCTTTACCGTCTCCTTCATAGTAAGGAACGTGATCCTGACTATAAACTGTAGCCGTGGTGCTCACTAACACTGACGGACCCGAGTGAACATAACTAATACTGCTTTGGGTTCTGTCACACTACATGACGCCAGGGCGCTACCCACAGCTACCAAGTAACTACAATAATGAGATAATAATATAAACACAATGTTTTATATTTACACTAATATAATAAAAGAAGTTAAACTACGAATGAGAATTAATTAATGCAACAATATCGTAAGTTTTCCTCTTAAGTTAACAAGCAACTCGGTTAGTGGCAGGTGTGGGACAGGTCACTCACCTTATTGACGGCACTCAACTGTGAACGACTCGCTCGCTGTTCATCAACAGACTCACTTTCCACAGACTTCAGCCAATGTAGTATATCTAAATTATTATAAAAGTCAACAGTCTTCGTCACAACTTATCTCTCCATCACATACACACAACAAGCTTACTCCCAGTCTCTCCGCATACTGCCGAGTGGCGATTTTTGAAGAAAATAGCTGTGGTGGTCCCTGCGAATGCGCCGTGCATCATACTCACATCAGCTCACCTTAGGCTCGTCGAATGTACTGTACCACACAGCTCTCTTATACACCTGTTAATAAGCGCACCTATGTGATGGTCTGTTTGCTGGTTACCTTCCTATAGCGTGACACATAAAGAAAACTATTGACCTTTATATATAGTTCTGTGATACCTGTAAAAACTGTTAAGTCTTATCATTTGTATCTGTCCGGGGTCAGTTCAGGTGGAGACCCTCACTGTCGGGGGGTCTGATCTACATGTTTTCATAGTTTTAGACATTCATTCTCGTACCATAACAAGCAGTCAACGCACCAAGTTTCATACATGTTTAGAATGTTTAAACTGGAAACGTTTGAACACATCCCCAGACGCCCGAACACATCCCAAAACGCCCGAACACATCCCCAGACGCCCAAACACATCCCCAGACGCCCAAACACATCCCCAGACGCCCGAACACATCCCCAGATACCTGAATACATTCCCAGATATCCGATCACAGCCTCAGACGTTCTAACACATCCCCAGACGCCCGAACGCATCCCCAAACGCCCAAACACATCCCCAGACGCCCAAACACATCCCCAGATGCCCAAATTACCCCTGTTGTGCTACTGCGTCACCCTGAACAAGACATCCCGGGAAGAATTTTTTTTTACACAATGTCAGGGCTCAAGCTCCTCCCAGTGTACCCAACCGTATGGATAAAAAAGTAGTCCCATAGTGGCTGACATACTAGCTATATTATTCCCCATCTTGTTACCTGACAGTCTTGGCAATACATTTTATTACCTTTAAATAATGAGGTAAATATTGTAAACCTTCTGTTTTTATTGATATTTTGTGATGGGAATTAATGTGATAATGATAAATATTGCTTTGTTTCACTGGAGACGTCGTTTACCATCCCTAGACAACCCTCAGTACACCTCAGCTCCCCGATAGGTAGTTATAGATTGTTCTGTACCTAAATGGATAACTTCTTTACTTTCGTCATTTATTTGTTAATCTCATAATACAGAAGACATATCAAACAAAGCCAACTTTAGATTCAGAAACATCAAATGCTAAATAGTCGACATAAGTTCAGGGTCACTTAGAACGTAAACCCTTAATTCCAGTTTTCCATGACAGGTCTTCTAGCGGGGCTGCTTGCAGACATAATGGGGAAGACAGATGTCACAGCAGCACTTCTCAACACCTGGGCAATCGTTGTCAGTATTACATATTTGAGGTAATTGATTGCGAAGGAAGTTTGGGCACTCAAGTCGCATTCTTGGGCACTGGTACTGTGGTTCTGTCAAGATGTTGGTGCATTAGTCGACGTATTAGGTGAATATCATCCTACATATGTGTATAAACAAAGTGTAGTAACTCTTATGCAAATGTAAAATATATGAAATAGTTACCAAGGCTAAAATATTCAAATTTATTGTAGTCTAAAAAATTTTATTATTATTATTCGGAAGTTGTCTGTATATTGAACTACAGTAGACTGACTTTCACCAGTATGATTGGCAGAGTAGGAAAGATAATTTATGTCATTTACTAAGAAACACTCATTTACTAGTAGTTTACTGTACATACTGTAGAAGATAACACTTACTCTGGTTCCTGGAGCATAAGTAACGGTTGCTGTACTGGTCGTATTGGGAGTACCGGCACTGTTGAGTGTGTGGGGTGAGACTGTCCGGCCGACAGTCCAGACCATCAGGGTGGACCGGCACGATTTCTGGGTGGACCACTCCACCTATCACGCCTCCATGACCTGCTCCAGTGCCATGACCAGGTATTCCACTTGTAAATCCAGGGAATAATCCTGTTCTAGGGACTACCGGATCCTTTGCCTCCTGACCTTGTGCCCACACCGCCGCCACTACCACCGTCACCAGTACAACTTGTAGTCTCTGTAACAACAAATAATAAATGAGAATCTCACGGGAGGTGTCTTAAATCATGTGAGTTTGTTCTGACTACTACTATGGCTGTCGTACTCGTTGTTATTACTGTGTCTGCACTGAACAAGGTGGTTCGTAAATCTCAGTCCGCCTGTACAGCTACTGAAGCAGTAGGTCAGGCTTGCCCAATCGCTGTCCTTCTGCAGGTGAAAAGTGACAGTCGGTGCAGCACAACAAGTGAGAGAGTAAGTGTTGTGAACACTCTGCCTAAGTTAAAGGCCAGTTTGCATACGTGTCTGCGTTATTTTCCTTTACTATAAAGTATGTACACACACACACACACAAGGTGGACCTCTAGCGGGCCACTACGGCCATGAGAAAAGATTTGGTTAAGGAAGTTGTGAACTGCTGGGGCGTAATGGGCTGGCACATCGTCTTGTTGGAATATGCTATAATGTTACCTGTCACACCTTTACAGTTGAGGTACAGGAATGATCCCTCAAAAAGGTCAGGCGATGAGCTGTAAGGTGGATGGAGTACAAACCCTGCCCGCGAACCGTTACTATGACCTGGTAAATATCGAAGTATTAACGGTGTTGCTGTATAACCGCTGGAGACTCTGATGTTAGTGTTAACGGGGCAAGAATGGTTCACGGGGCAAGAATGGTTTACGGGGCAAGAATGGTTCACGGGGTCAGAATGTTTCACGGGGCCAGAATGGTTCACGGGGCAAGAATGGTTCTCGAGGCCAGAATGGTTCTCAGGGCGGCTTAGTTCTGGATATTGTCTTTCCTGAAAGCCAAGGTCGGTGTACACTGCCAGCTGGACACACCACATACTCAATAAATTTACAATCCCCTTTTTCATGTGAGTCCTGACTAAGGGACCTCCTACTGTATGAACATGCCAGATATGTCATTATCTTTGAGATGTTCAGCCCACAACAATAGCGTTCTTTGTCAGGGTCTCTTTGAAGAAGACTGGCTAATTATACGTTCAGTGATCGTCTGGAATCTTTTTGTAGTGGCTGTGACATTTCTTTCACTTATTTGCAGGACAACACAGTCAAGTGATTATGTTTCAGCAGATAGTCATATATTTATAATCCCCAATAAAGTAGGAGTCTTTTTTACTGTTGGGTGGAGAAAAATAACAAGGTTACTGTTCTGTAAAACTGGGAGGTCACTGAACCGCCTCGTCGCTGGGAGAACACGAGGAAGCTGGTGCCGTTGTTCAACTCGTGAACTGTGTGAGGTGAAGGCAATAGAGGCCTACCCTGGGTCTTAAAATCTAATATGTTGACCCACTGATTTGTAAAGTGAAGAATTAATTACCGGCTGCCATTTTTGAATATATTTCAAAACAATCAGAAATCACTTAAAACTATACAAAGCAGACTTGAGGGGCCACCTTACCTTCATCGTAGTAGTGAGAGCTGTGTGGGGACGCTGCGTTGCCTGGGTTTATATACCCACCACGCCTCCCCACGCTGCTCCTCTGTCTTCGCCTGAATTTCCGCAGTAGCTAAAATCTCTTCATTCTTGGTCATGTCTCACATATTTCTTTAAAGTCAGTTGTAGATTAAGATGATCTATGATTTGATATTTAGGAGAAAATCGAAGCAGATGGCTTGTATTGTAGTCGTGGTGATATGTGCCAGTTGCCAGGGACACGTGCTGGGAACTACGTTACTAACCCAGCCAAATATTTTGTTTCCAAGACCGGTTCCTGCGAGGTTAAACCCAAAACAATGTGTTCCAGTAGGTGCATCCTAAGGCTCCATAACACTGCATCAACAACATAAACAAAACACAAGGAACAATGTGTTGCCTATAACTTCCTACAACTCTTTACTTTAGATTTCTTTCCTGTAATGGCAAAATAACAACGTATTTAACGACAAAAAGAAGATTTAGCTGTTATAATTTTTTCCATGATTAAAGTTCTCAGATGTTCGCGCTGTTTATTTATTCATTTATATTTGTGGGTGGCGAAGACCCAACACCGGCAAGAGACCATCACCTCACCTGGTGCTGGGTGGGGGAGGGGGTGGCTACTAATACACACGATTTCAACATTCGCCAGCCAGCCTTCGCCGTGAACGGACCTCTCTTCTGACCCTTCACTGCTAAAGCCTGCCAGCCTGTCTTTAATCGTTGACGAACCCGAACGAAAACGACCACCCTCCACCATTACTCACACACCCGGGAAGCTCGTTCCAGACAACGCCCTTTCTGTGCCTCCCCACTGATCAGGGGTGACCCCTGATCAGAGGCGGCTCTGATTGGGAGATCTGTAACGGCTTTCTGCAGCGGACTTGGGCCGCGATCCCACTGGTACCACTTGCACCATTGGCTGCTTTTCCTTGATCTTCTTTCTTTTTCGCTCTGGCCTGGGGACCTGCACCCTAGAGGTGTATTCGTCCTTGGGTCCCCCCTGTAACTGTTCACCTCCACTGTAGGAGATTGTGAACACGAAAGGGGGTAGGAGCAGAACCCACCCCTCCGCCGAGCCTTCCTGGGAAACCGTGATCGTGCGGGTCCACCTAGGAAGGGGGTCGCAATCCTTAATCCTCCACCCCTCCCCTGAATAGGTACACTTTAAGCTCACGCCTATAAGTGAGCACTTACCAAAAATAGGGATATAGGTTCCCCTAACGGGGCTCCTGGGTGAGTGACACAGGAACCACTCCACGACCACTCGACCAGCAAGTGGCGGTGGGGAGTGCTGTAATTCCTGTGTTTAGGTTGCTCGCCCGGAATAGGTAGGGTACCTGTAACTTCCGTAAAACCACAACAAGACTGATGCCACGGAGAACGACCAAAGCAAATGACAAGGTCAACTGGAAACAGGATACGGGTACGCTCCCTCCAGGGGGGCGTATCCGATAGACGCAAGGAGGAACTGGGCATACTGCTATGTGCCCAGCTAAACATCAAATTCGCCGCCTTGATCGAAACAAAGGACTCATTCATAGTCCTGTGCCTGGAAGAAAAGGATGCAGATAATATGCTCTCTGCCGACTCAACAAAGAAATTAAAAGAACGGGGATTTGAAACAGTAATACCACCACAACTACGTGCAAAAAAATCCGTAGTAATTAAAAGAGTAGACAAAAATATACTGAAAGAAACACCAAGCTACATTGCTAACAATATAGAAGAGAAGAACCCATGGGCCAGAGTTGAGGAGGTGGTGCTAATGCCTGGTGCTCCCACCATGATGAAGGTCAGGTTTGGAGAGATCTCCATGGCACAGAAAGCCCTAGAGAGTGGCCTCTGTATCTCCCACTACCATCTGTCAACACAACAAATTGAGCAGGAGGAATTTTACGCAATAACACCGTGTTGGAACTGCTATAAATACAATCATCTAGCCATAAACTGTCCCCAAAAAGATAAGAAGTTCTGCCCCGAATGTGCAACAGAGGGCCACACATTCAGAGAATGCAGCAATAAAGATAACCCCAAATGCCTGAACTGTAATGGGGACCACCGAACACTAGCAGCGCGTTGTCCCATAAGGAAAGAAATAATCAGGAATCTGAGAGAAAAAGAAAAGTCAAATAAGAAGATGGAAACAGACCCTAACAAGACATATGCAGCAATTGCAAAGCTGCAAGATACCACCTCCAAAGTCCTGAAGAAAGTCAAAGAAAATCCCCTAATGCAACCTACATACCTCAATCTGAGCGAAGGATTAGCTTTCACAATTCTAACCAGTATTATTCATGCACACATCAACAACATTGCAAAACCAGGAGCCTTTGGAAAAACGATCAGGGAAATGTTTGCTGCAAACAATCTGCCGGAGGTGAAATTTCCAGACGACGCCCCCTCAACAGAAATATTTAAAATTGTCACCGAGAGTAGCCTGGGAGTAACCAAACCACAGGAGCACATAACCAAACTAGGCACAGAAGAAAACGTCATGGAAATAGACCCTATCACCCAAGCAGTCACACCACACCGCAAATCATCAGATTCCACAACTCAGCAAACAGAGAAACCACAACCTGCAAAAGCTGACCCAACCAAAGCGAAATCAAGAAAAGAATCCGGAAATTGACCGGATCGAGAAATTCCGTAACGCGAAACCTATTTCCATTGACTTCCATTATAAAACTGGAGATGCGTTCTAAGAATTTTTGCCCAAAAAGTAATTCAGGACTTTTATTAATGAAAATAAACATTTATAAACACATACAATACAGTACATTAAATAATTTATGGTATACCTTCTTAAAATACCAATTTAGGGTTAATATTGCATAATATTGCATTAAACAGCTATGTGTATGTTTATTTGAGTGCCCCGTCACAGGAGTCCGTTTCTCTCGCTTCAAGGCCGCCTGAGTCGTCCGTTTTCTCTTAATCTTAAGAGTGCACCAGGGACTACTGTATTATTTTTTAGTGGTGACACAGAATTTGATATTGCAACTGGGGTTGCAATTGTTGAGGCAACTTAAGGTATGTCTGATTACAGTTGGAATATTCAAGATCCATTGCAGTGATGTTTAAAGCTTCAACTGTCTTTATGGTTGGTAAAACTTGTCAAGTCTGTCAGTCTGAATGGCATGTGTGAGGCCTTGTGTTTGTTAAAATTTACCCCAATTTCCATAAGGGCGGATTTACGGGCCGTAACGCGAAATTATTGGTCATAATTTACAAATTCCGTAACGCGTTTATTGCTGTTTTTCTTATACAATGCTACATGTTCTCGTTTGTGTGCGTGGGCAATCATGTGGGTGTCCCTGGTGTGTGTTCATTCATATTATATGGGTGGATTGTTGCATACATTTATGTGTGGTTTGGTTTGATGTGTTTTTCCACAGACTCTGAGAAGGTGTCTCTCTGTAGGCTAATAATATACCAAATGATAAAAGCTAGTGAACGGCATGTAACCGCCCGCTGGAAGTATTTGGTAACCACTCATGTTGTCGGTCACTAAAACGTATGTTATTCGTAGAGGCTCTCCAGTTATCTGCTGTTTTTTGACCTTTAATCTTTAGCCATAAGAAGAGAAGAACCTTGAGTGGTGAGTAGAGACAACTTAATGAGATATCTCTTCATGGCGTACAAAATGGTCGTCTGTTGTTAGACAGTAATATATTTAGTGATCAATGACGAAGTTGATGACGTTTTTATTACAATAGATCCTAAGGCAGGAGTTAATTGAACGTCATCTTTCATAGGTTGAACCCTGTTGGCTTCCACGTGTAAGAAATGGGTTCAGAACGTAAACAGAAAAACATTATCCTCAATGAAAGTTTCCTCCAAAAGGGTGTATCGTCTTGGTGTCGCTTTAAACACCTACGAGTAACTCTGCTAAAATATTGTTCACTTTTACTAAGGTTTGTCTGATGAACATTGCTAAACATCACGGTCACTATGAATACGAAAATACTAAGCTCTAACTGTACCTCGTGTTAGTCGTCTAGTCGTTCATGTTTACGGCTCGCACAACAAATTTCCTGGTGACTTTTTGAACGGAAAGCTACTGAAGAGGCTAAACTTGTGAACATTTTTGGGGGAATAATTTTCAATCTTGAATTTTTTCCTATTGCACTAAAGGTTTATAAGACACCTACAGTTTATTTATGATTTAGTCAGGTTATTCAGATGGGTCAGGTATTAAGGTTCAGTTAGCCAGGTGGTAGTCGAAGGTTGTGATGACCTTCAAGTAAAGGTCAGAGTTAATGAACCATCTACACACACACACACAAAACAACAAGTGACGACCCTTACCCCCCTTACCTAGTCCTCCCTTCCTTCTCATACCCCCCTCCTCATACCCACCCCTCCTCATACCCACCCCTCCTCATACCCACCCCTCCTCATACCCTCTCATACCCAATTATACTCCAATTCTCAATACCCCCTACCTCTCATACCCACCCCTCCTCCTAATACTATGTAGCGGCTGCGAGGGTCTACAAGACTCAACATACTGAACTTCCCCGGTACTTCCCCCACACCTATTTCATGGTAGACCCGTGTTCTGGACGGCTTTTTTCTTCACTCTTCTGCTACCAAGAGAGAGAGAGAGAGAGAGAGAGAGAGAGAGAGAGAGAGAGAGAGCAGGGTACAAATCACAAGTAACTCCTCAACAGCCAAACATCCTCCTTGGAAATATCATCTCTTGTTACTTAAAAAAAAAATCAAACTTAGAAACATTACAAGAAACATTGGTCACGTGTCACAAACAGACGTCAAGGAGTTTTAATGGTTAGGTTAGGTTAAGAGGAGCACTGGAGTGAGGGAGGTTAGGTTAGGTTAGGTTAAGAGGAGCACTGGAGTGAAGGAGGTGAGATGAACGACGATGACGTATGCTTGCCCAGCCTCGCCTCTGGCCAGTACTTACAATAGGTCAGGTTTTTGCTGAACCGAATACAAGCACCCCATCTCCCACTCCATTCCGCTCCCTGCTCCCTCTCCCTCCGTTCCTCCTGGCCCTCCGTTCCTCTGCCTCCATTCTGCCCCTGCTCCCCTCCCCTGCCTCCGTTCCCCTGCCCTCCGTTCCTCCCCTGCCCTCCGTCCTCTCTCAACCCCCCTCCGTTCCTCCTCCCTGCCCCTCCGTTCCTACCCTGCCCTCTCCTCCTGCCTCCATTCCTCCCTCCCTGCCCCTCCTCTCCCTCCCCTGCCCTCCCTTTCTCCCTCCTTTCTTCCTCCCACTCCGGCCCCCCCCCAGCTGTATCGCTGCGACCTCGAAATTCAGGCTGTTCCTTCTCACTAAACCTGTACCCTGGTCAGGTACAGTTCCTTTCAGAAGTTCGTGGTACACTGGCAGTGAAGGGTGCATTGCCTGTTGTACCCTTCCTGGACGACAGGTCACTGCGCCGACCCTCCCACCAACACACACAGTGGAACTGGCAACGGAGCAGTGTGATTCGAACTAATACTCACCAAACGGAGATGGGAAGGATAATGATATGAATATCCCCCTGACGAGAGAAGAAAACTGTAGTGACAGGAGTATCCATTCGAATATCAGAATATAACAGAGAAATTGGTTTCGAATGAACACCATAAGAAGTAGGTGAACAGAGCTCATATACCAAGTGTCTTCAATGTATTCATTACTTGAAGTTTTTTGTATAATACTCTAGCTATATACAAGTGATAGCGGGCCCCTTCGTGCCCCGTGAAAGTTTGAACGCTCGTGACAGCGTACAGCGAATGAGGGTGCGCCAAGTCCGTAAACTTGCATGGTTAATTAGGGTGCGCCAAGTCCGTAGATTTGCATCGTTTTGCATCGTAAATAAAATGGTTAATTAATGCCTTCCTAAAGAAACCATCGACATGGGACCAGGTTTGTTCCACTCTACGAATTTTTTTGCGATTTTTCCACCAAGTTGATGATAAACGATTGTGCCGTTTCGGCTGCCCAGAACAGACAGACAGACAGACACACGGCTATTCCTATTGTATATTAGATAGCTGTCTCGGCAGAGGAGCGGACCATAGCAGCATTGATGAATGAAGGATAGAGAATGAGAGACCTGCATCATAGTCAAAGTTTAGGTAAAGATTCGGCAAAGCTCGACCACAGAACTATATATTAATATTTATATAGGCAGATAGAGGAATTCTAACCTATGTTTATTAACAGCCAAATTCAGCATCACTATTTGTGGGTAGTTATGAATGGGTAAGGCTAAATTTTGATATTATTGAAATTGGTGATCTATCTGGAAATAATAATCACTGCTGTAACCTTCTTTTAATATTGAAACTATTGTGTAGATTATGTAGTAGAGTTATGGAAGCTGTCATATAAATTCTAACGATGTTTATATTTGAAATGATTTATAGTTAACGTAACCTAGAGTGTCAAAATTATTCTGAATGTGGGTGTGTTGGTAGGGAGAGCAGGAGCACCTTGTAGGACCACCCCCGGCAGATGACGCTACAATTAATCCGGCTGCCGAGGCAATAATGAGACAGCCTGCATACATAAGGTGATTGTTGCTATTAATCGTTTTCGTCGTTGTGCTACTGCGTCACCCTGAACAAGACATCCCGGGAAGAAGTTTTTTTTACACAGTGTCAGGGCTCAAGCTCCTCCCAGTGTACCCAACCGTGTGGATAAAAAAGTAGTCCCATAGTGGCTGACATACTAGCTATATTATTTCCCATCTTGTTACCTGACAGTCTTGGCAATACATTTTATTAGCTTTAGATAATGAGGTAAATATTGTAAACCTTTTGTTTTTATTGATATTTTGTGATGGGAATTAATGTGATAATGATAAATATTGCTTTGTTTCACTGGAGACGTCGTTTACCATCATAAGATATCCAAATTTGATCTAAAGTTGGCTAGCAAGCGTTTGATGGGGTTTGGTTTGGTTTGGTTTGGTTAGGTTAGGTTAGGTGAATGTAAGCATAATGGTGGCTGTTTTCACCTTAAAGTTCCGTTTGTCCCTACGAACATTATTTGATCCACATAATTTTTTTCTTTATTTTTTATCCCTCGTAATTCATAATTGTTGATAGTTACGTACTTAAAAAAAAAAACCTTAGCTGTTGACGTGCAGTAATATAATATCAACACAAGTGACGTGAATGTAGCGGGAGTAACAATTTCGTCACTACAGTCATGACGCCACTACAATGGACGAACTCCTAAGCTCCCCATTGACTAAAGTACGCATGACGTCAGAGTGAGGTAAGGATGACCACATTAGTTACCGTTTGTGTTAGTCGCTACACCTGACGACCAGTGTGTGTGTGTGTGTGTCAGTCAGTGTGTCCTCTGCTACCGTGAACTAAGCCACTTCACCTCACGCTCCAGGAGAGGTTTGTTTTGGTGTATTGTAATTCCTTCAAACTACTGATATTCTCTCTCTCTCTCTCTCTCTCTCTCTCTCTCTCTCTGCCGTGCTGAGTTGAAAAATAATTCCGTAAATAACAACAAGTTTGATTTAATAGACCGGTGCACTATATCAACAAACTGTGACGTGTGTGTGCGTGACGAAGAACCAGTGCTGACGTAAGGTGTGGACGAAAAAAGATTAAAGCTTAAGAAAAAAGAAGATAAGCGTACTATATATGTGTTGTGGTGATGAGACAAAGCTGGGTAGGTGGGTGTGGGTGTAGTGTGGGTGTAGTTGGGGTGTAGGTGTGGTGTAGAGATTATACTGTAGACAGGTGATAATGATGGTGGGGTGTGGATGGGTCATTAAAGTCATCCTACAGGTTAATTATACACAGGTAACACAGGTAAGATACGTGATAGTGATGTTATAGTGTGTTAATATCCAGTTCTCCGGATAAGGGTATGGGGGTAAGGGAGAACTGAGAGATTAATGATGAATATAAGGCAGGATAAGGGAGATAAGGATAGGATGAGAGACCATTGTGATGTAAACAGACAAGGGGGGAAAGGGAGGGTGAACAAGGGTGAAGGAAGGGTGGACAAGAGTGAGAAGGGTGAAGGAAGGGTGGACAAGAGTGAGAAGGGTGAAGGAAGGGTGAACAAGAGATGATGGGATAGAGAAAATTTTTGACATATATTAAAAAAATAGGATCATCTGAAGATTCGTCTCCCAGTTTATTTCACCTTAAGATTAACTACTCTAATGCCATGCTAACCTAACCTAATCTAACCTAGCCTAATCTAATCTAACTTCCTCAGGTCATATTAGGTTCTTTAATCATCAGACAGACAGATAGATAGATAGATTGAAACATGAGTTATTTTTAGATGAACATAATGCAGAAGTGTGTAAAGAGAAAGAGAGTGAGAGAGAGAGAGGTGGGACGGGCGACATTGTTTTGGATACGGTTTCTGCTGCCACGAGCGACATTGATCACCTGAACACACACACATACACACACACACACACACACACACACACGCGCGCGCTAAAAATCGAGCATGTAAATAATAATAAGGTTCCATCTTGTAAGACTGGTGGTTACTAAAATATTCAAGCCAATAAAACACTCGTCTGAAAGTCTTTTACCAATATAACCATTAGCGTTGATAAAGGTGATGAAAGGAATAGCAAGAGTCTAGTAATCAACCTAATACTTAGTTGTGTTCAGAGCGTTTGGTCGTTCCCCGTCTGTCACGATTACGACTTCGCTACTTCTACTCGTTATATATTACGACCTCGCTACTTCTACTCGTTATATATTACGACCTCGCTACTTCTACTCGTTATATATTACGACCTCGCTACTTCTACTCGTTATATATTACGACCTCACTACTTCTACTCGTTATATATTACGACCTCACTACTTCTACTCGTTATATATTACGACCTCACTACTTCTACTCGTTATATATTACGACCTCGCTTCCGCCTATATAGTTATATATTACGACTTCCTTCTACTTCTCGTTATATAATACGACTTCGCTACTTCTACTCGTTATATTACGACCTCACTATCTCGTTATATATCACGACCTCGCTACTTCTACTCGTTATATATTACGACCTCGCTACTTCTACTCGTTATATATTTTGACCTCTTCTTTCTACTCGTTATATATTACGACCTCATACTTCTATAAATTATATATTACGACCTCGCTACTTCTACCCGTTATATATTACGACCTCCTACTTCTACTCGTTATATATTACGACCTCACTACTTCTACTCGTTATATATTACGACCTCACTACTTCTACTCGTTATATATTACGACCTCACTACTTCTACTCGTTATATATTACGACCTCGCTACTTCTACTCGTTATATATTACGACCTCGCTACTTCTACTCGTTATATATTACGACCTCGCTACTTCTACTCGTTATATATTACGACCTCACTACTTCTACTCGTTATATATTACGACCTCACTACTTCTACTCGTTATATATTACGACCTCACAACTTCTACTCGTTATATATTACGACCTCACTACTTCTACTCGTTATATATTACGACCTCACAACTTCTACTCGTTATATATTACGACCTCACTACTTCTACTCGTTATATATTACGACCTCACTACTTCTACTCGTTATATATTACGACCTTTTACTGATCACTTATTTTCATTTCCACTTTATATCAGAGATTCTAACCCCTTTACACACACGCACCACCATGTACCTTGATACTAGTAAACCATTAATGAAATGGTAACACAGGGTGGATGACGAGTACGGATGATGACACAAATCTGCGAGGAAGAATGGGTAAGAATATAAAGAAAGGTGAAGTATGAGAATAAGAAGATAAGAATATAAATAAGGAAAACAAAACAATTCGTACAATCGCACTAAAATTCTGAACCGAATTTAATACAGTGGTAGACTCAGTTAAGATACCAATACATGCGAGCACATACACACACACACACACACACCCACACACACACACACACACACACACACACACACGCACACACACACCACCTGTATTATTAACAACACCTGGCCTCTTATGACCTCGACCCACGACACAGCTGTAGTTAGAAGGTCGCTCATGATGTTGTTGTTTTGTGTAGCGTTTGTTTAATGTAGTCCTCAGCCAGTTAATAATCTATTACTTTAGGGTAGGGTTTTTTTCCCAGACTGGTTATGTACTCTTGTCTCAGCAAGGTTGTCAAAATCCTTCGTTCTTTGGGTCACTTTGCATAACACAAAATCGTTTAAGATACTTTTTTGAGTGAGTGTACAACGACGGCGGGTCTGCGGACACTCCTCCCCAGTGCTGGAAGAGAGACAGAGAGAGACAGACAAGTGCTTATTCCTCCTCAATATACTGTTGCACCACATCCTTCATCCTCCCTCTTGCCAATATCCTCTGACCAGCTAGACTAAGGGCGTCTCTGTTCCCCAGAATGCGCTAAACACCCCGAGATGGGCTCCTGCAACAGTAAAAATAGTGAGGACAGTTCCCTGCTGGAGACACTGGCGGACCACACCGACTCCATCAACTGCATGACCATAGCTGACGACGAGTCGGTCCTGGTGACGGGGTCTGAGGACAAGACGGCGAGGATGTGGACCACTCAAGACCCTGACGGCTCGGAGTGTCTGGGTACCCTGGAGTGAGTGTTGACGGTTCTCTTGTTGTATTACTGCACTTCAACAGCAAAAGTATTTAAACGTATTCGAGGTTAGTGCATAACACTAGTTAACAACAATTTAAATACTACAGTTTTGATTCTAAAGTTCATTACATATACTGTAAAATTATTCACTATCACCAATTGCTCAGGAACAACAACCTTTTAAATTTTACCTGCGGGGTCCAGGTAAATAAGAGTATAATTAAGCCAATTAAGGGTATGTTGTATCACCTCAGAGGCCACACGGGGTACGTGACGACCGTACATGTGTTTGACACCATCATCATCACGGGGTCCAGCGACAAAACCATCAGGAAGTGGGACATGACGACTTGTGAGTGTGACTTCATCTATTCAGGTAAGTAACACCTGTCCCCGTCCGTCACACCTCACATGATCTCCACTACTCTCACTAACAGGACATATTACCCTGTCGTCTCTTCCCGTGACTCATTAAACCACAACCAACAAGGAAATCAATGTTCATAAAATAATCGATATCGTGTCATAAGATCGCAATTCAGCGTCGTAAGAGAGTATCCACTTAGTCAAAATGTATCCAAATGATATTTTCGTATTCACACTGGGAACACTGCCCTCACTGAGCTCCTCTCAGTCCCAGACCTCCATAAAATATCTGTGTGAAGGTGTGGAACAACTTACTCCCACCCATCCCAGCAAAGACTACGCTCCCTTCTTTAATTATCTCTTAAAAAATATCTATTGTCTAAGTAACACCTACTTCATATTCTTACTTTTACTGTACCACCAAAACCATTATATCATATATTGTCATGTAAATAGATTAGAATTACCTTTGCAATAATTATATATCTGCCGTCAAAACATGATATTGACTGCTTCTGTCCTCCTATTCCACCCATGTACTGCTTCCCTCCCTTATCATATTAATGTATATCAACTCCACTGTAAAATATGCATATATACTGTACTTATAAATGTAAAAACAAAATAAATAACTAGTGATAACCGTGGTAGTATTCCCATATGTTCTTATTACCACCATGCTATGTGTACTATTCCAGATGATACTAAATGTTACATAATACTTCCTTGAGATAAATGTATAGTATATATCAGGTGCCACTAAGAGAGCTCAAGCTCCCAATTGGCTCAGCTAGGTTAATATTGTTATTATTGATTCTGTATCTGTATTTTCTGCTAAATAAACTGTATCAATATCAGCAACAGCCATGATACACGGCCTTGGTCCCTCCCCGACAGGTCACACAGCAGAGGTGATGCAGGTCATCTGTACCGGCGACTACATCATCAGCTCCGCCAAAGACAAAACCGCCAAGATTTGGATCTTCGACACGGACGATCTAGAAGAGGGTGAGGAAGAGAAAGCCTGTATCCGTACCTTTAAGGTGAGTACTGTAATGTCTTGTGAGGCCATAGTTTACTTTAGTATTTCCAAGCTAACCTGGCCCGTAAGCCACGCCCCTCTTCTATATTAATAGCTGATTGGTTCATAGAAAATTCAAACTAAATGTGTTAACAATTGGTAAGCAGATCTGTTATTATCTAAAATAATGTTGAATATCTGAACTATCAAAATGCAAATGATTTAAAGGCATTAGCACTTCAGAGAGGATGTTAGAAATTTGTAAATATTTATCATGAAAGGTCGATATAAATAGGCGCTTATACACGCGCAGTCCGGGGGAAATAAATCGCTCAGGGAACCAATCAGCTATTTGTAGCTATAGAAGAGGGCGGGGCTTATGGGCCAGGTTACCGTGGAAAGGTAACACTCCTCACTTCAAACCAACTATGCACGGGATCCCCTCAAAACTGAATACAATCATCTCGTTAGAATCAACACATATTGGTGCATGGAAGGCGTCATGTTGGCCCCCTACAAGACTAACATCACACAAGGTACCACGTTAACCCGACACTCCCCACACAGGGACACCTCAAGACGGTACACCCACTCATCTACATCCCCTCTGATCCTGAGAAGGGGGAGGAGGAGCTGGTCATCACGGGCAGCACAGACCACACAGCTCGCTTATGGTCCATCGACAGCGGGTCTTGTCTTCAGGTTAGGTACTCGCTCACCTGGTCTACCTGAGTGAGTGATTAGTATCGGTCAGTTATCAAAACCCTCAAAGTATTATGATTTAACCCCATGAGTACGTTGGTGTTAGCCCCTTGAGTACGATGGCGTTAACCCTTGAGTACGAGGGCATGTATACAAACTCTCAGTCACTCCAGAAGTTGTATGTCTAGCCAAAAAATTCACATCCCTCGAAACGCTGTTCACGATGAGGGGGTAACATGGAGGCGACTTTACCTGCGTCATTATCGAGGTGTGTGTGTGTGTGTTGCAGGTGTACAAGGGCCACACGGGATCTATTATGACCATGGCGACGGACCTTGACGCCAGGATCCTCTTCACAGGCAGCACCGACTCTACCATCAGGTCTTGGGACATCAGAAGCAGCAGGCTCTTGAAGGTGTGTGTGTGTGTGTGTGTGTGTGTACTGTAGCTGTGTCAAGCAGTACATTATCCTCATCATCATCATCCTTCTCTTTAACTTCATTATTATTTTATTCATTATTAACATTGTCATTTTATTCATTATCAACATTGTCATTTTATTCATTATCAACATTGTCATTGTCTTCATTATCATAATTAACTTCATCATTACTTTCATTGTCACCATCGGCTTTATCATCATCTTATCAATCAATATTCAATGAAATTTTCCTCAAACGCTTTCACCATTTTTTTTTACGGGATTCGCTCACCCAGGCACAAGTCACCAACCCACATCGAGACCCTGCAATTGTGTGTAAATGAGGCAGAAAGACAGATCAGTAACTCTGTTTGATAGCTGCCTACTACCTACTACTTTCATGTCTTGAACATCTGAAACTGTTATTGTTATTCTTTTGTTTACTTGTTATCTTGTTGTAGTTGTTCATTACTTTTATCTTGTTGTTTTATTGTTTAAGTTGTCATCTTGTTTTTATTGTTATTGATTTATTGTTGTTATCGTGTTCTTGTTTATGTTGATAATTATTACTTATTCCTGTTATCCTGTTATTAGTGTTCTCATCTACTTGCTGCTGCTGCTGTTGTTATAATTATGACCCCCTCTCCCCCTCTCCCCTCTCACAGATATTCTCAGGCCACACTACTCCCATCATGTGTCTGTCTGTGGTGAATAAACTCATGTACACTGGAGACACGGCAGGTGTAGCTAAGTGCTGGGCGTGGAACTTCGGCGACTGCACCAAGGAGTATAAGGGTCATAAACACTCTATCACCTGTCTCAAGTTCTTCAAGGGCATCTGTAAGTCTTGTTTAAGTCTTTTTGATTCACGTGTAGTTCGAGGAAATGTTTTGATTATGGTCCTAAGCTAGTTTAATGTAACCTAACCTAACCAAATGAAATGAACTCGAGTGGCTAAAATCTTCAGGTGATTCTAAAAAATAAAAATTATCAACACATCAAATTCAAATAAAAATTAAAGTATAACCAACAAATCTAGACGAATTTAATCACCAAATATCACAACTTTCTCAAAATATTCATAAGTTAAACGAATCCTCACCCAGCATCCTCAAAAAGAAAAATCAAATAATAATCACTTGTTTTCATCGTAGTGTATACTGGATGTGGTGATGGTGACGCTAGGGCCTTTGAAGCCAAGAGCGGGTTACTGACAAAGACCTTCAAAACTAAAGAATCAGCTGTCGTCATCAACTGCCTGGGTCTCTGTAACCACAAACTCTTTACGGGAGGCAGGGACGGCAAGCTCAGAGTCTGGGACATTACCAAGACTGAGTAAGTATGGGAGGCGTTGTGTAGTTGATGGATTGTGTGAGAGTTAAAGATGAGGTGAGTATATATGATAGAGATAACGAAGGAATGATAAATGACACACGTAGAGAGAGACAAGAACTAGGTAATATATTAGATCAGTCCTATCTATTAAAATATATTAACCATATTACATAGATATATACCTTCCTTTATAAAATTTTTTTTAGATATATTAACACTAAGGAATTTTCTTTTTCAGTGGTGTTGAATGTTCCTAACCATCGAGTGAACAAGAAAAACCCGCAGACGTTCACATGAGGATGGAGATAAGTTTGTTTTTGTATTATTATCTCCACTGTCTACTACATCTCCGCCCCCAACTATTAACCAAGATAGTATTTATATATATATCCATCCTTCTCTCTCCTTACCTAACGCAGTATACCAACACCTCCCTCACTCTCCCTCGATTCCTTTGCGTCGTAACTGTGGTATTTATTCTTTTCTGTTGTTGATTAATGCTCAATATTACCCGGCAGTGATACTATATATACCGGTCCTGTACCGTGAGCTCAGTACTGTGGTGCCACCTAGATGATATGACTAGAGATCTTTGTGTTTTGTATATATTATAAATCTATACAGTCAGCCACAGAAATAAGTACACATTTAAGGTTCGTGTTAGGGACAAATTATCTGGTAACACTGTCTTGAACAACACTGATAAAAATACAGTGACCAGTAATTTATGTTTTATATTTACATCTGTGTTATAAGTAATTTGTTGTGAATATTTTATAAGTGTCTTGTGTTTGTATTATAAATATATTGTGTCGAATGATATTAAGCTTGTTGCCGAATGGGATTGCAGTTGTCTTACGGCTCCCTCCTTTCCCTCCTCAATTCTGTCCCCTCTCTCTTAACCTGCCCTACCTCCTTTCCTTCCTTATGAGAATGTGCTAGGGAGGGTGGAGATAGAAAAAGGAAGGGAGGTGAAGACGGGAGGAAAAAGAAAGGGGGGGGGGTGGGTGCCGAATTCATCTGGCGTCTGGAAGCGCAGTTTGTTTTACCAGACCATTTACGGACCTTAACAGCTACTTATTCCAGAGGCCGACTGTTCTCTATGTCTCGATGTTCCTTAGTTTTTGTTTTCTGATGACTCACTGTCTTGATGTATGAATTACGTATATGTAACTTATTTATATTTTCTTTGTAGTGTAGCGAAACGTCTTATTCAATCAGCATCGTCTTGTTTTCTGTGAATATGTCTCTTGCTGTCTCATTTATATCGCAGGGTCATAAATAATCTTATAAACTACAGTATGTCATCGAAATTTTGCACCACTTTGACATATCGTCTCGGAAATCAATACCATCCAATAATGAACCTCAAGTCGCTATTATTACTACTATGAAGGTTTATAAAATTGACAAATTAGAAATGGTACTACTACCTTGAGTACGATGACTGTGTACTGTACTCTGGGGGTTAAGTCATCGTACTCATGTGGTTAACTAATAATTATATTAAAAACAAATGAAAATCTATTATTATTGTCATTTGTCTCTCTTTTTCTCTAAATTAAAGAAAAAGTTAAGTTTATTCAATGACAAACTGATCATCAGATGTTGTGAGGTATTGACACATATAACCTTGGCACCTGAAACACCTTTAATTAAAATCACACATATTTACACCAGAAATTGAATATATTTTAAAGGAATAGTAATAACCTAAGTCTTCCAACTCTCTAAAACAAGATTGAAAGTTAATGAGAAAATTACTGCATAGCAATTGTGAAGTGTATCAGCGTTTGTGAAGTGTATCAGCGTTTCTTTAAGGCCAGTCTAATAGGCCAGTATTTTAACCATTGTCAATTTCATCAATATTCCTTATAAACAGCTTTGATATTTAACTATAACTTGGTACTTTGTATCGTATCTTATTCTGTGCATCAGTCACGTCACTCACTTCCGTCCGTCCGTCCGTACCTTTAGTAATATAAGAAAAGTTTCATGGACTGAGGTGAACTATGGATGTGACTGACCAAAGCTCACGTTGATAATGATATTTTTATGTAAACATGACCCCTGTTCAACTTTTAAATATATCTAGTCACTAGATAATCACTAGAATCTAGTCCTAGTGTTTATTGAAGTAATAATCTAAAATTGTCATTTACGTGCTACCAAGACACACTTCAGATTCACGTACAGTAGCCTGATGGGTTACTGTGTACTGTAGGATCGATGTTTGGTTCACTTTTGTTTTACTTATGCAAGACGACAGTAACTTGACATACACTCAAGTGGACTAGGCTGGCCATAAGTGCCTCTGTTTATTATATATTCATTTTGTTGCAAATTATGTGATCTCATCGTTCCAAGTCTATTAGTCTTAGTCAATGATAATGTTGCTGTATCTGTGGTCAGTAAATATATTAATTTCTTAATGAAAATTTTATTTTCCTATACAGTGATGATATTAACATAATGGTTAGTTGTGTAGCGTGACCCATGATCATATCTAAGCGTCCTAATATTGAAAAAGTTAATAAAAATACTAATACTGTAATAATATTAAGATAAACTGAAATATATTTTAATAAATTTTTCAACTCAAGAGCAATTCCTCATATTTTTTTAATGTCTTTCAAAGTCCAGGCATAAAACCGTGCTGGCATTGCTTTACAAAGTTGTTTCGTGGTCTCAGTAAGTTGGTCAACCAAGGATAAACCAAGAAAGACCTTAAAAGCTTTTTATCTCCACTTGTATTAACAGTATATGTGTGTAAACGTGTAATATGGGAGATACAGCACATTAGGTTAGTCTCCCTCAACAACTGTGTTCGTTTTCTCTGGTTGCATTTTCCAAAATCTACTGGAATTGCAGGTCCGTGTTCCAGAACTTGTCATGTGAATGTGGCAAAAAATTTAATTTATTACAAAAGAAAACTGTCCCATGATCTTTATTTTAGTTATCTCTTAAAATGAAATATAGAAAGCGTAAACTTCTGAGAAAATCTTTTTGGGATAACTATCTTGTGTAGGCAGTTCTAGCAGAGGTAGATAGTGTAGTTAGTTTCTCCCCACAAACGCTGTTTGTCGCTGAGTAGCCGACCCAAGAATTCCACAGTGTGTGCCTCGTGGTCTAGGTCAACCAGCGCCGCCATACATCACGGAGCAGGGGTCAACTACTAAGCCACGCCTACCCCTATTTAAGCCTGACCTCGTGGTGACCTGTCTTCTTTCTACCTACACCAACCAGCCACAACACCTCCTCCCTCCGCCTGCCTGGCGGTCCCGCTCCCGCCGGCGACCATGGCGACCACAAGCTGGTCCTTCTCTGAGCGTCCTCACCAACCAGCTCTCTCTACTCAACACTTGTAACCATGCTGCCTTCCCAGCACCAAGCTGCATTGTACATCAATACAACATGTATAGAGAGCACATTTGTGAGGTTTCCTTTCTCCATTCCATCCTGAGTGTGAACCAAACATCCTGAACCCCACAAATGGTGACCCCGGAGATTCGCACTCACACAGGATGGAGGAGAAACTGATCACGCTCCCAGTCTTCAAGCAACATGGAAGACTGGCTTATCCACACAGAAGCAGCTCTCATCGGTTCTACAACTACTGTCTCTACACCGCAGGTTAGACACCCTAGAGCAGCACTGCTTCTCTAAGCAGACACCTCTTCTTAAAGATCTCGTGCCTTCTTGGTGATAGATCAACAAACAGAGAACTTAGCTAACACGTTGTCATCTGAACCGGAGTCTTGAGAACACTGGTTGAAAAACAAGAAATCTTCATTGCATCTTGGGAAGAGTGTCGAGCCAGCCACATGAGGCAGAGACTGAACCTGGTCGATCTTATAAAGGAAGAATCAGATACAGAAGACCTTAAGGCAAAAAGTTAAAGAAATCCTTGAGGCAGCGGTAGAGGAATGTTTACCCCGGAAGTCAATGAAGAGAGAAAGTATTTCGAGATGGATGAATGACAAAAGCCAAGAGATCCACCAAAACACAACACCGCCGACGGGGAAACAAAAACAAAATCCAAGGCCAAAACGACTATGTGGAGTGTGTAGCATACAGAACCTAAAGGGTGTCCACACAACAAGCTGTTAAAAAGAGACACCGAGAAAAATTTATCACACAATATAAAAAAGTACATCCTTTTATACATTTTATGAGATGGATGAAAACAACGAGTCTTTGAGGGACGACAAGCAGACAGCAGACGTCACATGATCACTTTGCATCAGAATTCATATACAAGAGACGAGGATAACATGCCAGTGCTTAGAAGAATGGATACCTCAAGCGGCTGATGATGAATTAAACTTGATAGTAGTCAGTAATCACAAACATAACATATCGGTAAAACCAGTGAACAATTTAAAAAAAAAAAGTTTGGTAACCATGCGAGTGTAACCCATAAATAAGGCGAATGTCCGAGTGAATGAGAGCGGTGCAAGACGAGTTGATAAATGTACGTGATATACTGTACATATCAGAAGACTAAGCATGGGTGAATCGGGTAATGTCTCAAACACAGAAGAGAAAGGAAGAAAAATTAGTCATATTTGCTTAGAGACGAGAGATTATAATAACACGGAACAATTGAAAACAGAAAATATTAATGATTTTATTGACCTTACCATCCACCAAATAATAACAATAACACGAAAAGTTATACCATCAAAATAAGATCAACAACTTAAACTACACTGAAAATCCTTCTGAAATCTTGGCTCCAGTGAAGGAAAACAAAATCTCGTATACATAATGTAATGGTCTTAGCAGGCGCTGAGGCTCGTAGTGTTAATAAACTTTACGGTGGGAGAAAAAAAATGTTGAGTTGTGGAAATTAAATAAGATATAGAAGTCAGTGTGTATGATGATGGATTGCAGAGATGGCGATGAACATTTGGTAAGAGAAGCAAAATAGATGAGAAGAGATGTATTACGAGTCTGCTTGTCTCAGTAGAGGGATGAAAGATGTGAGAGGAGGAAGACGTAGAGCAACATGCTGTAGAGACGACATAGGTTTGAATGAAGGACCAACAGTCTCCGCCCACACATCACCTCCACCAGCTGTTGACTATTAATACTCGGCTGTAATTTATGTTAATATGCGAATAAAAAAAGTTATGAAGCAAGAGATAAGATTTATTTATTTTATCTTATTTACATAATGTTCACCCAAACTAGAGTTGGCCACGCCGAGGGGAGAAGGTCAATGGTTGTGTAAGATCTCTCTAGTGTTCTGAATGGTCTTGTGCGGGACTGTTTTGAAGCCCAGTACTGTTCTCTTTCTTGAATTTTATATGTTGATGACTGGTGTATTTACTAACCTAGAATACGCTCTAAGAGACCTTAGTTGTTGAAGCGCAGTAATTACATTATAAACATGAACAGTTGAGACGTACCCTGGCGGGAAGGTCATAAACTCAGCAGCGGGGGAAGAGTTACAACTGTCATCCAGCACACTCGCCAGGCCCGGGTGTGGTGGTGCCGGGACGTCTGTGTAGGAAATGCATTATGTTATGGCTGGACCTGGACCCACAGTGGAAGGGGACAAGATCCTTGTGAAAACAATTAACTTAACCAATCTCTTTACAACCAGGCAAAGTTAACGCAGGCAAGGAAAAATAGAAAGAATAGGTCTTTAATTTTTCCAGTTTATTTAGTAAAGACCTTAAGAGTTAGTGAACGATACTTAAAGACCCTAGCAGCTGAAGCACCTACAACCCATTAAAACAACAACAACGAGAGACAATTGTCTGACAGTAATGGTCATTCATGAAACTGTTTCCTCTGGCGCAGTGAATGAGTTGAGTCTCCCCTTCTTTACATGTTGTTTTCTTTCCTCTTTCACTGTCTACACACCTCCCCGAGCACGAGTCCTCCTCTAGAACTACAATCTAAGTCTGGTGTAAGTCTAGACTAAGCTGAGAGACACAATAAGTCCAGCTGCCAGTGTTCCCGGTGGCCAGGTCCCCCCTCAACTGCTTGACTCTCTCCGCCAGCCCAGACCGGCTCGCGTGCCAACACCCGTCGATAAAACTGCGACGCTCCAGTTCATGTTACGGACTTTATACTTGAAGGGAGGAGAAAGTAAGATAGTGTTGTTAGTGGCGGAGGAGATGACTGAAAGCATCTAACACTTTGGCCTGAGATACACGTTGATCAGCCTCCAGCACCAGTGAACACATTAACCGTGCAGGTGTCAAGACATCAGTTCTCGGGGCAATATTGCAACAATAGTCGTGGTACGGGAACTGTTAGCTGGCCAATAGTTGTCTTCATTTTCATTGGCCAGGTGGACCTTATGTATGTTTCTGGCGAGCACCAAAGCACTGAATGTTGAGTTTATTGACAATATTATTATTATTATTATTATTATTATTATTATTATTATTATTATTATTATTATTATTATTATTATTATTATTATCATTATTATTATTATTATTATTATTTTATTATTATTATTATTATTATTATTATTATTATTATTATTATTATTATTATTTGATGAAGCAGAAGAATACAAAATAATATAAAAACTAATGATCTGTACAGTATTCAATACATGGTTAGGAAAATACTGTGATGAAGTGACTAGTTGGTGACCAGGTGACGTGACAGCCTGGCAGGTGACGTGACAGCCTGACAGGTGACAGTCTGATAGATCACATGACAGATGCGCCTGAAACTTTATTTTTTATCATGGTGGACGAGGATGACTCCGTCCTCAACAGAAGTGACAAGTTACCATCCATCACCTGTGAGTGACGGAGGTTGAGGTGATGACGTCCCTCAACTTTCCCTCAATAACAAGAACTTTTCCTCTTCTACAACAGTTCTACAGACACTCGGCACTACAGGTGTGTTGTGTACCTGTGTGTATGGTGGCGTAATGCTCTGGGTGTACACAGTGGCTGGTGGGAAGGTCTCGCTCCAGTAGCCACGACCTTCTGTTATATCGTGAGGTTCTCTTATGACAGCAAGTTACCTTTACCTGTATATATGTGAGTGCGTGCGCAGGAAGTTAAAAGAATTATCCAAGAAGTTTACGTGAAGGTAAAAGTGTAAAGGAAAGATAGAAATGTATAAATGTCCTCTTGCTGTTTCAGGCATGTTAAGTAAATTATTATGCTCGTAAAACTATATACAATTTGTGGTCAACAGTCATTCTCAGGCGTTGGGAGGCTGACGCTGAGGCTGACACGTCATGCTGACGTCATCACTGTAAACAACAATAATGAATATGATTGGAAATTAATGTCCAGTGCAATCTGCATTTAGCCGCTAAATGGGCCGTAAAATGCGATTTACATCTCATTTGCATAATCACAGATGATATAATTAGGCTGCCTAATTCTTGAAAAGACATTTTCTTTAAAGACTTTTAAAGTGTGTCATTAATTCATTTAGTGGTACGCTGTCAAAGGCAGGTGACCCTTCTCCTGGCCTTACCTCTCGAGTCCTCACCCTCGCTGGGATGACGACTACACATTTTCTCGACTGATGACTAGTTTAAGCCCTTACTCCCGTGATCACAAGTACTGGTGGGCCGGGGCATGTTATTATTATATTGTGGAAGGTGTGAGTGACGGGGGGAGGACGGTGGGGAGGCAGGTGTGATTAATTTGGGTTTACATAATGGTGTAGTCATATACCTTGAGTTACCTGGGTGAGTAAAGGTGTGTGTGGAGGGTTCTGTGTGTCGTGTGAGTAGAAAGTATCAAAGTTTATATACTCACGCTGATATATTAAACCTGGAAACAATGTAAATGAAGAAATTCTATAATACCACATAAATCCGAAACATTGAATGAAATGCTAATTAAGGATGAAATCAAAACTGAATAAGGATTTTTCATTTATTTTTCCTAAGTTCTCAGTCAATATCTAAGACTCATTATATCATTAAGAATCAACAACAATATCAACAGTGAGGAAATCCTTGAATGGAAGTCCCACAAAGTCCTGTAACGATGGCGTGAATCATTCCTCAACATGATAGGCTTTTCACAATAGTTCACGGAAGAGTTGATATTTGTGTACTGTTTTGAAGCTCCTTTTAAACAGGTAGAATGGAAGGTTGATGTTAAGTGTATTACCCAGTAGAAGAATATATAATGACAGACCCTAAGTTGTTGAGCCTAGTTCCTTGTACCAAGACTATCATTAACATTACACGAGTTGAATAGCTTTTTTTTTTTTTCGTTTTCAGTTTTATCTTTGTTGGGAAGCTATGGTGGTATAAGACACCCAGTTAAGAGGGTTTATTTTCCTTGTGCATTGTAGCCTTTGAAGTGTTGCTGGTTGTCGCCTCCGTCATAATTGTCGTCGATGAAGTTGTTATTTGGTCTCCCGATGTCGGCGTTGAATCCATAGAACTGAGGAGCTGAGGAACAGTCGACGTTGAACCACCAGTCACACACGAAGTACTGTTGGTTGAAGACGGTGCCGATGGGACAGAGGAAAGAGTCCATTCTGCCATCATCTTGACATACGTGGAACGCCTGCACGAGAGAAGGAACAGGTTGTAATTGGTTAACTGATGAAGGAATGAGGCTACTCGACTCAGAGATAAATAGTCATTGAAGGCGATTCTTAGTTTTAAAACGTTTAGGTGAATAATGTTTACTGAAACTGTTTAATGGGTGATTAATATGAAAGTCTCCGAGTTTTGGATTATCACCTGACCACAGACTCACCTGACAGCGAGCAGCGGGGTCAGTGTCGGCGTAGTAACCCGGCAGAGAGTCACAGACGAAGCCAGTGAAGGGAACGGAGGCCAGCAAGAGGTAGTCCTGACCGGGGGTCCCTGGGATGGCGTCCAGGTTGTTCTGTCCCCCGAAGTTGCCGTCGCCGCCACTGTACCCGCCTCCACCACCACCCCCGCCACCACTGTACCCGCCTCCACCACCACCACTACCTCTACCACTTGTACCGACCACTCCACTAGTAGTACTGTAACCACCACTGCCTGACCCTCTGTTACCGCTGAAGACACTGTCCCCTCTCGCGGTGTTGATCTGGAACTTCTTATCCCTTCTGCTACCACCACCACGACCGCTGCCCAATCCGCCTCCACCACCACCCCCGCCACCTGCACCACCACCACCGCTGCCCAACCCGCCTTTTGTGCCAAACTTAACACTTCCCCGGAAAGGTTTTTGGGTACTCTGATTAACTCCGTGACTATTGAACACACTCTTGTCTCCACTGGAATCAACAAAACCTCCACTGCCACTTCCAGAGTAACCTCTTCCACCTCCTCCACCGCCGCCACTAAACACACTGCCACTACTGCCTCCACCGCTGACATATCCACCGTCTCCACCATCAACCACAGATCCACCAAAACTATTAATAATTCCACCATCACTGACTGTGTTTCTGTCACCGTAACTACTACCACCACCTCCACTACCTCCTCCTCCGCCACCACCTCCTCCACCACCTCCTCCTCCACCACCGTGACTGAAGAAGACGTCACCACCTCCACTGCCATGGTCACTCTGACCCCCAGAGCCTCCACCACTTCCTACACTGTAAACATCAGAGCCACTACCACCACTACCACCACCTCCACCGTGACTCCTAGAACCACCACCTCCACTATGACTACCAGAGCCAAAACTACCACCACTACCACCACTATAACTAACAGAGCCACCACTACCACCACCTCCACTATGAATCCTAGAACCAAAATTACCACCACTATGACTACCAGAGGCACTACCACCTCCTCCACTATGACTAACAGAGCCAAAGCTACCACTACTGCCAGAGCCAAAACTACCACCACTACCACTACCTCCACTATAACTACTAGAGCCAAAACTACCACCACTACCACCACCTCCACTATGACTACCAGAGCCAAAACTACCACCACTACCTGCAGAGCCAAAACTACCACCACTACCTGCAGAGCCAAAACTACCACCACTACCACCACCTCCACTATAACTACTAGAGCCAAAACTACCACCACTATCAATCCTAGAACCAAAATTACCACCGCTAATATGATTCACAAACCCTCCACTACCGCCTCCTCCCCTCACGCTATTACTAAGGAAGCCTCTGGCGGTTCTCACAAGGTCCCCTGTACTGGCGGTGGCGATGTTGTCGTCGATGAAGCCCTTTCCTCCTCCAGTCATCCTGCTGACGGTGGTGAGTACCTGAGAACTCGCTTCCCCATCTAGGCTGACGAAGGCATTATCGTTGCTGCTGGTGCTGGTATTAGGAGGAACATTATGACTCTCTTCCTCCTTCAGGTTGACTCTGATTAGTACCTGTGAACTTTCTCCCTCCTCCAGGTTATCGTAGTCCTCGTCGTCAGTTATCTTGCTGACTGTGGCGGGGAGGACTGTGGTGCTCTCGTTTTCTCTCTGGCAGACGGGGAGGATGGCCTTGGTGGCGCCTTCCTCATCCTTCTTAGTCTTCAGGATATCTGCGCCGGCCCATCCTGCCAGTGCTCCTGTAGACCCAAGAGAGAGAACTCGGTGTTGGTGAAAAGAAGAAGAAGAAGAAGTTCCTCCTCCTTTGTCACATTTACAGAACAAACACAAAGTAATACACACACACACACACACACACACACATACACACACACTCACACACACACACACACACACACACACACACAGGACTGTAACACCATCATAGAGTGGATCCCGACCACGTGTACCTGAACTTATTTTTTTAATGATCCACTCTCCAGTATCACCAGGTGTAATATATGTTATCTCTCTTCATTGTACTCAAGGGGTTAGGACAGTACTCAAGGGGGTAAGTCATCGTATTCAAGGGGTTAAGACGTCGTATTAAAGGGGTTAAGATCATCGTACTCTAGGGGTTAGGACAGTACTCAAGGGGTTAAGTCATCGTATTCAAGGGGTTAAGTCATCGTACTCAAGGGGTCTTAAGCGAACGCCCTACATCTTATCACCATCTTATTTGAATTACGTTATGCATTGAAGGGTTTTTGAACCATGAATATACAGGACAAGTGAGTATGTACTGTATAGGTGAATTGTTAGATTACTTATACATAAATGGACTCCTAAACCATTCATGTAGAAGGTTTATAGTTCCTTATGTACCGAAAAATAAAGGCTTAGTGTACAGTGTGCTATATCCGCACTGCCCCTTACATGTTTTTAGGTTATATAATTAAATTGATTCTTTAAAGTAGAGTAAGTGAACCTTTCTCTGGCTGGTAAATAAAGTGATTGGGTAAATTTATATGACGTCCATAGTGATACATTCTTATCAGTAAATTACTCTTTGCATAAATGATATAGAGAGAGCAAAGTTCAATATACTTACCAGCGGTTAAAAAAAAAGATCGAGTGAACGTTTACAACACAAAGTTCCTTAAGGGTGAGTGAGCGGGGGCAAGCGCGCCACATCCCCATACACGTAACACTGAGGCGTTCGTTACCTACCTCTCAGTCTCTACCACACTTACCCCGTCATCACCACCACACTTACCCCGTCATCACCACCACATTTACCCCGTCATCACCACCACACTTACCCCGTCATCACCACCACACTTACCCCATCATCACCATCACCCTTACCCCGTCATCACCACCACACTTACCCCGTCATCACCACCACACTTATCCTAACAACTTTTTTCTTCATACACTCCAAAGATCAGGTCAAGGAGGAAATACCAAGATGACTGCAGATCACTAGACCGGGGCGCTCCATCAGTATAAGACCCCGTCGTGGGATGTTTTACCATGAGTATCGAACTCTTTTGACACTCGTAGTATCTGAGTGTTCTGGCATTCGGGATTGGTTGAGAGAAACGTAATCACCACTTTATATATCCAGTACTTATCGTGAGTATCGTGGGTTGTGATGTTCCTTGTAGTCTTATCTCTCACCCCCCTTACCAAGAACCACTAGCTTGATGGCTACGACCGTCATCCTGAAGCGTCTTGTTGACTCCTCCAAGCAGCTCCTATCTCCTGGTGCTGGGAATGACACTGCTGATGTGAAAGTTCTTACACAGACTCACGTTCTTTTATCACCACCGAAGTATAGGATGATGAGATACCAAGTACCTTTTTTTTTAATGTTTTTTTTTATCGAGTAACACATTCCAGTCTGTTTACTTATTAGAATTATGACTCACTAAGAGATACACGTCAGACCGCTTGATAAGGGTACCCTAGGTGGTAGAGGAGGGATAGCCTTGTAAACAAACAGGTAAGGACAGGTGTGAAGGACCATTCCCCGTTTTCTGTTTCCTGGTATAAGTAAAAGTGTTAGTCATTGTCGTTAGTGAGCCTTACAAAACATCTACTCATCCTCTACTTCAAACTGAGAAAGTAGAGAGCGTCTTGAGTTATATTATTCATGGTTAAGTAAATCATAACACAAATTGATAACATCCTGAGAGATATTGTGACGGATAATCAATGGATAATCCTAACATTATTTAACACAGTCTTAAGGAGTCCAAAATATCCGTAATCAAAATACACAACTCCAGAATCAACATCAATTAACCTTTTAGAAATTAAATTATCAGTAATTTTATATTCCTCATAACAGAATATTCGTTATTATAGGTAAGTTGTCAGATAATTTACTTCATATAAGATGATATAAACTACGTAAGTACATAAATAACTATATTTTAATCCTACGAGAAAGACTCTATACAATATGGTATTATTACTAAGCGTCAACAACAAACGTATCTAAATGATTATCTTAAGTTAGTATGTATATTAAGTTATCAATAATAATTAACACTCAAGAGATGTAGGTACTGTACTGTGTTGGTTAATGAGTCAAGTAACTAGTGAGTTTTATTGTGATCAGGAAGCTTGATAGGTGATATATACAGTACAGTACACCTTTAATTGTACAGGTAAATTGTATTATCTTTGATTACTTACCTGTTGCCTTATGACTAGTTACTTCCCTTGACTTGTGCGGTCATGAGTGTGTTGCATAAATGGTGTGCGGTCATGAGTGTGTTGCATAAATGGTGTGCGGTCATGAGTGTGTTGCATAAATGGTGTGCGGTCATGAGTGTGTCGCATAAATGGTGTGTAGTGTGCGATCAGTGCTGTAGGAAGTCTGTCTGTCTGTCTTAGAACCGTGAAGCGATAAGATTACTCTGTACTCCAAGACGTAACAAATATTCAGGACTAAGGTAGTGAAAGTGATTCTGTGGTCGTAACTTGTACTGCCACTTCCGTCATTTTTGCATATACCGCTGACTATGAACAAATAGATAGCTACCGTAGTTACCATTGACATAAACCGTAAAATAGCTACCGTAGTTACCATTGTCTATGAACGTAGATAGCTACGTGGTGCCATTGACTATGAACAATGGGCTTACCGTAGTTACCATTGACTATGAACCGTAAAGATAGCTACGTGGTTACCATTGACTATGAACCGTAGATAGCTACCGTAGTTACCATTGACTATGAACCGTAAGATAGCTACCGTAGTTACCGTTGACTATGAACCGTAAGATAGCTACCGTAGTTACCGTTGACTATGAACCGTAAGATGGCTACCATAGGTACCATTGACTATAAACCATAAAATAGCTACCGTAGTTACCATTGACTATGAACCGTAAGATAGCTACCGTAGTTACCATTGACTATGAACCGTAAGATAGCTACCGTAATTACTTATGGCTTAATACCCATATATTCTTTCTTTATATCTTAGTTCCTTTATCGATAAGAATCTTCTAGACTTGGCACACAATTGAGGCACTTCTGACATCCTTTACCAAAGTGTTAAAATATTCTGTGCCACACCGCGCCATCGTGACTGACTTCCATGAGTTCAGTGATTGGTGATGACGTAGAGAGTGTGGGAACAAGTGATGACGTGAGTGAGGGGGAACAAGTGATGACGTGAGTGAGGGGGAACAAGTGATGACGTGAGTGTGGGAACAAGTGATGACGTGAGTGTGGGAACAAGTGATGACGTGAGTGTGGGAACAAGTGATGACGTGAGTGTGGGAACAAGTGATGACGTGAGTGTGGGAACAAGTGATGACGTAGAGAGTGTGGGAACAAGTGATGACGTGAGTGAGGGGGAACAAGTGATGACGTGAGTGTGGGAACAAGTGATGAGGTGAGTGTGGGAACAAGTGATGACGTGAGTGTGGGAACAAACACACCTTGAACATCCTCTTTTTTAGTGTCAAATGTACTTTTCCTTGTTGTGTCGACCAGGGACCAAATATGCCTGCGGAGTCCGGCTTGTGGAGACTGTGGTATATACAACTGTTGGGGTTATTTCCATCGTTGTCTGTCTCTCAGTTGTGGTGGTACGATTTTTATAAGGACACCAACGAAGTTTACATGATATACCGGGATTCTCTGCCTTATTTTTTTCATCTATACTTCAGGAACTGCTTTGGAAATATGCTTAATATTCATTTTCTATGTTTTCCCATCATGACGTCTGGGGAGCGTGTCAGTAAAGGGAAAGGAAGACTGGTCATCATTTATCAGTGTTGTATTGACGAGTACAGAGAGAATATGGCTATAGTAATTACGGGTTACAGTGTAAGACATTATCATAAACAGTAAATATGGTTATGGCACCTTCTGTATTGTTGCTTTAACCGATCTTATAAAACACTTCAAACAACGAGAGATTATGTCCTGCAGACTAACCTAACCTAACCTAATCTAACCTAACTCTCAAATTAACAACATTTACCTAAAATTATCAAGAGTAAATTTGTATTGAAGAAAGATATATCCCTTCATCACAACTCACTAGTAAACATTTAAGAAGATCTACTCATACAGTGTTAACAGAGACTTAACATAGGTAAAAGAAACATCTGGTTGTGAGAAAGAGGTGTTGTTGACCCAGGAGAATCAACACCCTGTACCCAGACCATTATGAGAGGTAACAACTACTTAATGGTTAGCTCTACACAACTCATCCCAAAGACTAACACAAATATAATCACGTCTTGTCACCATTTCTCTACACATGTTCCTTCTAGTCCTGATCCTCGTGTTGCGTCACCCGGAAGATAGAGACTTATACTTGTTCCTAAACGTGAGGTCTTGTATCAGGCTCCAGGGGTGTAGAGTCTTGTGTTGGTCACACTACCTCCCAGTGTTCTGGTAGATGCTGTTACCACCTCCACCTCCTCCGGTACCGCCTACACCGCCTCCGCTGCCACTTCCACTCACTCGCCCGATCTCTGCGTTGAGGTTGTAGAACTGGTCGGCGTTGAAGCAGTCGAAGTTGTACCACCAGTCACAGACGAAGAACTGCTGGTTGAAGATGGTGCCGACGGGGCAGAGGAAGGAGTTGAGGCGGCCGTCCTGCTGACAGATGTGAAACACCTGCAGGGGAGACGGACATGTTAGAAGGTGGTGTGGGGAGACTTGTGCTTGTAATGAGGTGTGTGTGTGTGTGTGTGTGTCTGTATGTGTGTTTGCTGAGAAAGTTTGAGTATATTGTCTTCTGTAAGGTATTAATGATAATATGATAATTACATACTGTATACCCAATGCATATATGCAGTACGTCTATGTGTACACTATGGAACATGAGAGAGGGAGAATGACAGAAAATGGATCCAAGTATGAAGAGTGAGGAGAGTGAATTTGACCAAGATAGAATGATGGGGAGAAATTTTACTGAAGACACGTGAGGGAAAGAGACAGAGAACATAACCTGACCAAGAGATATCCTCCTTGTAGTACCTGACAGCCAGATTGAGTGTCGGCGTAGTACCCTGGCAGGAGACCCACACAAGTGAACCCTGTGTCGGGCACCTGGGCTAGCACGGGGTAGTCCTGACCAGGCACCCCCGGGATGATCTGGGCCAGCGTGGCGGGGGACGCTGCTCCACCTCCACCACCACCACCGCCTCCACCACGACCACCACCTCCACCGCCTCCATCACGACCACCACCTCCACCACGACCACCACCTCCACCGCCTCCATCACGACCACCACCTCCACCGCCTCCATCACGACCACCACCTCCACCACCTCCACCGCGTCCACCACCACCACTTCCACCGGTGTTGTTGAAGTACTGGTTGCCACCGAAGCCTGCGTTATTGAGGAGGGTCCGGGAACCATCGTTAGGTGAAGCCATAGCCTGGTGCATGACGCTGCCAGCCACCACCACCACCAACAACACTGAGGAGAAAAGGGTGATAAGAGTACAGTGTGTGTGTGAGGGAGGTGTGTACAGTGTGTGGTGTGTACAGTGTGTGGTGTGTGAGGGAGATGTGTACAGTGTGTGGTGTGTGAGGGAGGTGTGTACAGTGTGTGGTGTGTGAGGGAGGTGTGTACAGTGTGTGGTGTGTGAGGGAGATGTGTACAGTGTGTGGTGTGTGAGGGAGATGTGTACAGTGTGTGATGTGTGAGGGAGATGTGTACAGTGTGTGGTGTGTCTTTCTGCCTCATTACACACAATTGCAGGGTCTCAATTGTTTCTCTTACTTGATAACACAACATACATATAGTGTTTCTCACTATTCATTTTTTTCTTAACTTTTGTATTTCTTTATAGTTCTTAATTATTATTATTAATATTAATATTAATATTATTATTATTATTATTATTATTATTATTATTATTATTATTACAGTGTTGTTGTTATTATAATCATTATTATTTTATTTTACTTTTATTATAAATTTTATTTACTATGAATAGTTATTACATTTTCGTCCCCCAGGCCCCGATGTGGGTCAGTGACCTGTGCCCGGATGTAACTTGACAACAGTGAGGGTTATGACTGGTGGCGTACAGTACCGTGGATGGTTATCAAGTTCAGTGTTAAGGTGTTAGTATGATGTCGCTTTATTAAACATTACGAAAAAAAATCTATTAATCTTTGGCAACATGTCTTCGCTTAACTAACCTGTCCAGTAATAGTAATACAAACCTTTTAGAAGCCGGGCTGGATATACCGAACCCTATCCGGCCACAAGAGAGATATTCTTCCTGAATTTTCTAAACCTTCCAAGTAAGGCTACACTTGATCTTGATAATGTGTTTGATATACGAGTGCCTCCTCTTATGGCCTGGCACCCAGGGATCCCATTCAGATTAGCTCTCGGTCCTATTATTTTTTCTTCGGGTGAAAGTTAAAGTAGGTCCCTTAGGCCTGACAGTACCTCCCCAACTATAAAGTTAGGGTCTATTTATAGTTAACTGTACTAGGAGCTCCTCAGGATCGAACCAGCGACCATCAGGACAGGAGGGTGGTGTTGTGTCCACTCGGCCACCCCATCTAAGCTCTAATGGGCATAAACTTGGGTTTATTTGTTGACAGTTGTATCATTGAAATCTAAAAGCGATCATAAGTAAACAGAATTCTCTTTAAATCAGACTGACCGTACATCAGTATATTATGTTTACTGTGCAGTGTGTCCCTCCCCCTCCCCTTCTCCCTCCCTGGACAATTTTTCTGTCAAATTCGGATTTTCACAAAATCTGAGACCCGCCCCCCCCCAATTAGTGAGCAGTATGGTCGAGATTGTACTAGTTGTGGTCATGCGGCAACAGTGTGTGGAGTCAACACGTGTCTTGTTGATGTTATGTCCTCCTGGCAGCTGTTCTCTTACTGTTGGTAGTCAGATACTTAGCTTGTGTCAGTCGTCTTGTCTTACCCGGCACCACAACCCTGCCTGCTGCTCCACTCATTCTCTCTATTACTGCTTTGGTGAGGTTCTTCCTCTGCTGACGGCGACTGACACTCCTGACACTGGCAAGACGTTCCTACAGCTTTATACTGTAAGAAGGAGAAAGTAGAGTTGTCAGACGTGGATTTTTTTTAAACCTAAAACCAAAACTTGATGACTGTAAAACTCTGTACAGGAACACTAAAGTTATCTAACAAGGCAAAGAAAACAGTGATGATCATACCAGTTGCATTAATATTTAGTTGTTAAGAAGAAGAATAACAAAATAAGACACTTGCTACCTCCACAACAACAGTGTCACAGCTGGTGGTGATGATCTCAAGCAGAGGAGAGACTAGTAGAGCTATTATCTGGCTCAAAGAGTTCCTCACCATGCTAGTATAATCAAAGAGTTCCTCACCATGCTAGTATAATCAAAGAGTTTCTCACCATGCTAGTATAATCAAAGAGTTCCTCACCATGCTAGTATAATCAAAGAGTTCCTCACCATGCTAGTATAATCAAAGAGTTTCTCACCATGCTAGTATAATCAAAGAGTTCCTCACCATGCTAGTATAATCAAAGAGTTCCTCACCATGCTAGTATAATCTATCATCTCCTTCACCTTCTTAAAATCTACACACACACAGTCATAGACATTTCTCTACATAAGGGAGAGAAAGTAAAGGAAAGAGCAGAGACAAAGGAATATTATGTAGTAAATAAAATAACATAGAAGATTCTTGGTGATAAATTTAACTGAGGGAAAAAATGAAAGCATAAAAATAAGTAACATTTGGTGGTGGTGTGTTTCGGAGAGAGCCATCACCGGCTGAGTGAGGGTGTAACACTGAAGATGGGTGTAGAATTAAGGGGTCCAGCCGCCTCACACACACGCTTGGGCTCTGTCACGGAACGCCACAACTACTGGACGCTTTGCTTTGAATACACCAGAATTTATGATACTATTTTTATTTATATCTTCTTAGCATTAGGTTATGTTTGTGTTCTTAAGTAAAGTCTTTGGGTTATAACAATACAGAAAAAATAAAATACATACATACATAAATCAGAGTACCGTTTTATCTGAGGGTTGGTGATAAGGCTGTTTTTTTTTTACCAAGCCTCTAAGGTTTTGTATCTCTCTAAGGGACCCATCCTTGTCTCTGCCTTCCCTTCAACTCTGTCAATTAATATTTCCATTATTATTCGCCCATCCTATTTATATAACCAAAGTATCTTATTTTTCTTCTTCTTGATAATCTTAGTACAATTTTTAACACTCGCCTATATCACATTTCAAAGGCCTCCACTCTCTTTCTGGTGTCTGTTGAAAGTGTCCACGCTTCTGACCCTTACATCAGTCCTTGCCATATAAACCCTTTCAAAAGCACCTTTTCTCAAATTGAAGTTAATGTTTTGATTTTTCATTATGTGTTTTAGATAAAATTTCCACTCGTTTAAGTTCCCTGTTGCCAACCATAATTTTTATTTTATGATTTATTTTCAATTTCGAAACAACCATTACTTTTGTCTTTACAGAATTAACTCTTAAACCATATTTTCCCTGCTGAACCATGAACCCCGAGATTCAGACTCGTGAACCCGAAGCAGTAGACTGAATCTCTCGGGGGGATCATGGTTCAGAGAGAGAGACAAACTGACTTCAGTAGTTAACTCATAGTAGAAGCAGGCCTTTAATTGACAACCACTTATATATACTAAGTAATTTTCCTTAACTGGTACCCAAAAAAAATTATACCTTAATTCACCAACTTTGTGAAAATAACATTAATAATTTTGTATACAAGAGGTCGATTTTTTTTAGTCAATAGTTTATCATTAATCGGTAACTTAGAAAGGTCTTAAATAAGTAGTATGGTCTCCTGTAGTGCCTTTATAAGTAATGACGTCAGTGTCTGTCTCATTGTTCCTCGGTGTAGTTAAGAAAAGTAGAGAATGTTGGATGAGGAAGAGTCTTTAGTAAGGAGTATTATTCTTGTGTATTTTATTTTATCTTCAATTTTTCAAGCGCCTTTTGTTAGTAGCTTTTATTCAGTGTTGTGAGTGTGTTGTGTGAGTTGTGTAGTGAGTGTGTTGTGTAGTGAGTGTGTTGTGTGTGTTGTGTTGTGAGTGTGTTGTGTGTGTTGTGTTGTGAGTGTGTTGTGTGTGTTGTGTAGTGAGTGTGTTGTGTGAGTTGTGTAGTGAGTGTGTTGTGTGTGTTGTGTAGTGAGTGTGTTGTGTGTGTTGTGTAGTGAGTGTGTTGTAGTGAGTGTGTTGTGTGTGTTGTGTAGTGAGTGTGTGTGTGTTGTGTAGTGAGTGTGTTGTGTGAGTGTGTTGTGTAGTGAGTGTGTTGTGTAGTGAGTGTGTTGTTTGAGTGTTTAGTGTGTGTTGTGTTGTGAGTGTGTTGTGTGTGTTGTGTAGTGAGTGTGTTGTGTGAGTTGTGTAGTGAGTGTGTTGTGTGTGTTGTGTAGTGAGTGTGTTGTGTGTGTTGTGTAGTGAGTGTGTTGTGTGTGTTGTGTAGTGAGTGTTGTGTAAGTATTGTGTCAGTAGCAGGTTAATATAGAGCACCATCTGTTATAATCATCTACCAAGAGTATTACAATAAACATTTAGTATCGTAAAATAATAAACATTTCTATAGTATTTTGTTTTATCATAAAGTACATAAATCACCTATAACAAAAAAAAATATATATATACATTATATAAACTGACAATGACCTGCATGTGTCGTACAAAAGAATAAATAATTAATGTTTTTACTATTAATGAGACAAGGACATAAACTATTTAAAGATATCTACATAAACTTATTTCTCTATATTAAAAAAAAATCTACAATAACTTACCGTAAAAAAGAAAGTAATCACACGTAAAACATTCCAGTAGCTTCTCTTAATGACTCTTTATGTTATTATCGATACGTTTAAATGTCTCAGACGATGATTAAAAACTTATTCATATCCTTAAATTAAATTCACGAAGTCAATATTTATATAGATAATATATTACAGGAGGCTTTTGTTATTTCCTTTGAGTGTTATAGTCTCTGGTGGGTTGCTGGAAGCCGCCGTCGTTTACACCGCCATGGTTCCCGCCACCGCCGTCATAGTTCCCGCCGCCACCGCCACTACCTCCTCCATAGTTCCCACCGCCACCACCACCACCTCCATAGTTCCCACCGCCACCACCACCACCACCTCTATAGTTCCCGCCGCCACCACCATCAATGCTGTTCCCGGAGAAGAAGTTGGTGTTGTCTGTTTTCCCGATGTCAGCGTTGAGGCCGTAGTACCGAGGAGCTGAAGAACAGTCGAAGTTGAACCACCAGTAACACACGAAGTACTCCTGGTTGAAGACGGTGCCGTTGGGACAGAGGAAAGAGTCCATCCTGCCGCCGTGTTGACAGATGTGGAATACCTGCATGATAAACAAGTGGAGTGAACATTATTTTTGGTGTAGAGTATCAGGAGACAAGATCTAGTTTAACTGTTACGGAGGTTGTTGTAGTTGCCATTTTAATGTATTAGAATCTAGTTAGGTTAGGTTAGGTTAAGTTTGGTTAGGTTAGGTTTAGGGTATTATCAATCCCTCAGTTTATTTTAGATATAATGGGGGGGGGGGTTAATGGTGGTTGATGGCGCTATTATAATATAGTAGAAGAATATTATATGACCTGATGATGGGGTAGTGAGGTAGTAGGTGTAGGAACTACTGTAAATCTGGACGGGGTTAAGTATTAGTAACGGGGAATAGTACACTGACCGAGGGCACACACTTACCTGGCTGGTGGTCCCGGGGGTTAGTTGGCTACAGTCACCCTCCAGATGGCTTCAGTGTGAGAGTAATATCACAGAATAGGACCACAGACTCACCTGACAGCGAGCAGAGGGGTCAGTGTCGGCGTAGTAACCCGGCAGAGAGTCACAGACGAAGCCAGTGAAGGGAACGGAGGCCAGCAAGAGGTAGTCCTGGCCGGGGGTCCCTGGGATGGCGTCCAGGTTGTTGGTGGAGAACACGATCCCAAGGTTGTTCTGTCCTCCGAAGTTGCTGCCGCCGCCGCCACTGTACCCGCTGCCACCACCGCCGCCGCCACTGTACCCGCTGCCACCACCGCCGCCGCCATCACCGCCGCCGCCACCTCCACTACCACCACCGCCACTGTACCTGCCACCACCTCCACTACCACCACCGCCGCCACCACCACCACCACTGAAAACTCCCCCACTACCTTTGCTGCTAAACCCTCCACTGCCCGTCCCTACATCACTATAGCTGCTACCGCCTCCACTACCACCACCACTGACAAATCCACCTCCTCCTTTACCACTGCCACTACCACCACCAAATCCACCTGACTTCCACCACTACACCACCACTGACAAATCCACCTCCTCCTTTACTGCCTACCACCACCACCACTGACAAATCCACCTCCTCCTTCTGCCACTACCACCACCACCACTGACAAATCCACCTCCTCGCTACCTCCCTACTACCACCACCAACAAATCCACCTCCTCCTTTATTGCCACCACCACCACCACCACACTGAAAACTCCCCCACTACCTTTGCTAAACCTCCACTGCCCGTCCCTTACATCACTATAGCTGCTACCGCTCCACTACCACCACCACTGACAAATCCACCTCCTCCTTACTGCCACTACCACCACCACCACTGACAATCCACCTCCTCCTTTACTGCCACCACCACTGACAAATCCACCTCCTCCTTTACTGCCTCCACTACTACCACCACTGACAAATCCACCTCCTCCTTTATTGCCACCACTACCACCACCACTGACAAATCCACCTCCTCCTTTACTGCCACCACTACCACCACCACCTATACCACCACTACCTAACTTATTACCAAACCTCCTCGAACCTCTGCCACTGTGGGAGTTAGAATCAAACCTTCCCCTGCCACTGTTACTTGAGAACCCTCCTCCTCCGCCGCCTCCTCCTCCACTCACGGTAATCCTCACACCTCTACCTCCTCCACTGTTACTCAGGAAGCTGCCACCATTAAACACACTGTTGTCAATGTTGTAATTCCCCCCTCCACTACCTCCACTGCCACCACCGCCGTCACCAAACGTCGCCACGAACTGGTTAGTCTCCTGCCCTTCCAGATTTCCCGATTTTTTCAGATTTTCTAGAGTTTCCAGATTTTCGGGATCTACACTTTCTAGTCTCTTCAGGTCCATGGTGGTGGCCAGGCTGACGAACACTGGAGGAAGGTGAGGGAGGTAGAGTGAGGGAGGCAGTGTGAGGGAGGTGAGGGAGACAGTGTGAGGGAGGTAGAGTGAGGGAGGCAGTTTGAGGGAGGTGAGGGAGACAGTGTGAGGGAGGTAGAGTGAGGGAGGCAGTGTGAGGGAGGTGAGGGAGGCAGTGTGAGAGGAAGGGAGGCAGGCAGGGTGAGGAAGGGAGGGTAGGGTGAAGATGAAGAGGAAAGAGACACAGGGTAATTAACATCTTGTAGTGATAATAATAATAATAATGTGTGATGGCTTCAGTCGCCTCTACCTTCACTAAACAATAATATATAAGGATAATTCTTCTCTATATTATTACCGAGTAGTGATGATATATCACCTTCTCACGCACTACATTAATCTATTTCTTGAATAATTTTTAAGATTTTTTTTTAATATTTAATTTGGTGAAAAAAAAAACGTGTAATTTAACAAGTGAGTCGGTATTAGTTATCGTTGATTGGTTCATGAAGTCGCTGTAGTTATCGTTGATTGGTTCATGAAGTCGCTGTAGTTATCGTTGATTGGTTCATGAAGTCGCTGTAGTTATCGTTGATCGGTCAATAAGCGTCGCTATATTTATCGTTGATTTGTCCATACAGGCGCTATAGTCAATGTTGATTGGTCCATAAGAGTCACCATAGTCATCGTTGATTGGTCCTTCAAGAATATAGTCATCGCTAATTGGTCCCCCAGGAATCAGTATCGTTATCATTGGCTGAGCTCATGTAGACAGTGCGCGCCTTACCCTCCAATAAGTCACATCAGAGGCGTGGTGGTGTCCCCCTTACCTAACACCAGCAGGAGGGGGTTGAGTCTTGTGAACATCCTGCCGGTAGCTCTCCTCCCCTCTCTTATTTATATCCTCTTGGCACAGGAACGTAAAGCGGGATAGTTATAGCTGTGAAGATGGAGATGCTTCTGGGGGCTTCACGTGAACGATTCAGCAGTATATGTATGAAGGAGTGAGAGTTGAAATCCTCTAGTTGCCACACGCCTCTTACTGAACTTGAGGGCCAATTATTAGTTTTACTCCGCTGAGAAATTGGTGATTTTATATGATATGAAAACACGTATGTATTGATGTGATATTTAGATGATATAATGAATTTAATCTATAAAGAAGAGTTAAGGAAATGTATGTGTGTGTGTGTGTGTGTGTGTGAGCTGGGTGGCACCTGCTGGCGGCGACAAGGCTGCTGGTCCTCACCGGGGGCGGCTCAAGCCAAGCGTCCCGCGGGCGTCTCCAGGAAGACACAACTGGAGCAAAGTTACACAAGACTTGTCTCCTGCCGTGCACAGCTTCCGGTACGTGTTGTTCATCTCCCGAAGCAGCTCCTCTGTACTCAACAACTGCTGCCACAACACGAGTAGTCACTTAACTTTTTATCTTATTTATGTTGTCGCCTCTATGGGAAGTTTCCGCGTATCTCTTGTCCTTTGTGTAGATGTCATCAGTGTGTCGGAATAACAAAGTTCTATGACAGCTAGTGTAAGGTGTCCTCCTGCACCTGTGTGTAGCCCAGGTAGTTCACTGTGATGGTGTGTTGGTCAGTTCAGAGAGAGAGAGAGAGAGAGAGAGAGGACAGGAACCAGTGTATCAAGATCCATCTCCTAAAGTGAATTTTCTTGCTGCTTTGCTGTTGTTGTGTATTTAGAGGCTTCACCTATCAGGTTCTTGAATTTTTGGTGTCTCTTCTTGACAACATTAAACTTTTAATAATTCACAAATTAATTAGTTCTATTTGGGTTAAAAGAGTTAAACCTAAAGTACGTCTAGTTATTACATCGATAAGTTGTTTTTAAAACTAACTTTTATTTATCAACTGATGGTGTGAGGTGGCTCATCTACCATCACTGGCTCTCTACCATAACACGATGACGTCACTCACCAACACCTTCCCACACGTAACTGTTCACCTCGGTATAAATCATCAAGAAAGTTGAGTGTGTCCGTACATGCAAAACTTTTATGCAACATCACGTCGCTTTCTGGCCGTGGAGATACAACCCTCCCTGCTCCCTCTTTCCCTCCGTCTCTCCTGCCACACTCCCTTCCTCCCTCCTGCCACACTCCCTCCCTCCCTCCTGCCACACTCCCTCCCTCCCTTCTGCCACACTCCCTCCCTCCCTTCTGCCACACTCCCTCCCTCATGTCACACTCCTAGACCTCCACCACCCCTCCGCTAAGGAATACCTCTGTTTATAAAATATTCAAGCAATAAGTTTTAAAATATCTTCCCACGAAATCCTTCTTGAGTTTTCAGTCCGTATTTCAGTAAGAGGAAGGAAGGACTATGCTTACCGCAGCTGATCTAGTTCGTGGCTGCAGGAAGGCATAGCAGCTCCTGTACTGTACCTACCTGGGTCATGGTCTGGTAAGTGTGTCTGTCTCAGTATTGTGTCACTCATCGATCATACAAGGACGCGTCTGTATAGTGTGTACACCCTGTGGTCTGTACACACGGTCATGGGGTAACCAAGGTCTTTGTTATCAGCTGGAACTATCTCTCTGTTCTAACTCATTACTGTCCGCCTGTGTCTGTGTCTTTCAAGTGGTTCCTAGAATTCTCCGACGGGGTGGGGGGGGAGGGGGTGTAGTTCTCGGACTCCCCCTGTGTGTAAATTAACTCACTGTGTATACTACAACACCCAAAGACTTCCTGTTGTTGTTCAGGTGACAGTAAATGGTTTCTTGTTAGGTAAAAATTCCCTTAAAGTATTATAATTAGGACAACGGTGTTATATTAATGGTATTACTCAACCATTACCATTCACACGGTTTAGAACAGCTTGTACAGTCACTCATAAAAAATATCTTTACAAAATTGTGTTGAGAAAATATGACACAACGGACGAAGGATTTTGACAACTCTACCGAGACAACAGGAGTCACAGTGTTCATTCTGAAATTCATCGATCACCCTAAGTACACATATTTTTTTGAATGATTGTACATAAAAACAACAAAATATATTACCTGTTTGTTCATTAGTTATTTTATCATTATAATTGGGTCAATATTTATTCTCACAAATATAACAACGGGAGGTAAATTAATACACATTTATAAATAATAAAACTCTTTTATTTCAACATATTTCTAAACAAACAATTACTTCATAGTTATAAATTGTCTCTCTCTTAGCTTCAACGACTTAGCCTTTGAAGCTCACACACTATTAAGATTATACACAAGATAACTATAGATAACAACTATTAATGATAAAACGATAACAATTCTTCCTGCTTCACATTAATGGCACCTAAAACTACCTACTATATCATACAGCAGTTAATAATATGCTACCTGACTCCGGGTACAACAACAACAGGTAATATACAAAACACAACAAACTACAGAGAGGTTAACTACACACCTTGTAATAACTAGTGTAGGTGTGTGATTCAGTCCGATGTATAGCTTATCACATAATACAACCCTGTCCTAATTTCAGTATGGAGAGATGGTGGTTTATGTGTGAGATTTTACCAATGATTCGTCTGTGAAATAGTATGAGCAATTGTGTATCAGTGTTAATACTAAGAACATATATTTTGCCCTGATAAGAAATGATTACTGAGTGTGAGTAAGAGGGAGTGATCAATAGGTAAATAGTCTTTTTACTAGCATATAATAGTGGTGTCGTTCACTTGTGTTGTGTTATGTAGATGAGGAAAGAGAATTCTGACGACAACTGTAGATTTTTTTGTCTTTTGTAATATAATATATACATTATGTAGTCAAGGTAAACACTGAAAGTTTTAAAGATGTGAGTAAAGAGATTTTCTATTACATGGTTATTACAAGTCGCTTCTTCCTATATTGTTTCTTGTGTATTACCGTCCACGACTCTCAAGGCAGATGGTATTATTATTGTCTTTCATGAATAACTAATAACGTTACAATATTAAATGACAAAGGTGATGATCTGTCAGTGTAGTTCGATCACACTGTAGTTACCGGGAGACGTGTTGAGAGTATTAGTCGTTTTCTCTCATCCTGACTGTACAAGAACCGGTTCTGTGTTACCAGTGTTACCGGGTTGGTGCTCCGTACTGGCTACTGGGAGGACGAACACCTCCACCTCCAGCGTAACTCCCTCCTCCTCCGCCTCCTCCTCCACTACCTCCACCACCTCCTCCACTACCTCCACCACCTCCTCCTCCCCCTCTACTAGGTACTCTCCCGATCTCATTGTTGAGGTCGTAGAACTGATCAGCGGTGGTGCAGTCGAAGTTGAACCACCAGTCACACACGAAGAACTGCTGGTTGAAGATGGTGCCGTTTGGACACAGGAACGATGTCTTCCTCCCTCCTACCTGACAGATATGGAACACCTGCAAATAAACGGAAATAAAAAGAATTCTGAGCTTTTTCATGTGTATTCTGCATGTTAGTAGTGAACTATAGTGAGTAGTGATCGTAAATATAGAAACGATGTATTTATTTATCTTTCATTTCTAGTGTAAAAAACTCTCTCTCTCTCCCTCTCTCCTACACTAAGCTTACGGACGAGAGCGATAAGTTACGATAATTACAAGATAGGGTCGGAGGCCGCCTTTGGGGGCTGATTTCTACGTCTGCCCATTTCTTATCCAGTTGTCTCTCGTTGACTTTCTTTACCCACCCACCTTCCCCTCCTACCCTCCCCTACCCCCCCTCCCCTACCCCACCCACCCTCCCCACCCACCCTCCCCTCCTACCTCACCATCAAGAAGGCTCATAAAGTTAAACTCACAACAGGAAGACTCATAAAACATCACTTATGAGACGAAGATTTAAATTACCTCAATGACTTACACATACACACTTACCTGATTTATGACTGAACATGACTGATGGTTCAAGTTAGTCAGTCAGCCATACAAGGGCGTCTTTACGGTCACCAGTACTTAGCTGTCAGGTCAACAGGTCATCTCACTGTCAGCCAATTGGGGGTTGAGGTCAGTATCAGGTCAGCAGGCTGGTAGAGGAGGTCACAGTGTCGAATGGTAATTTTTTTGGGGGTAAGGTCACATGTTAGTCCCAAAGATGTTTACTGTTGACATCACAGCACATCACTTGACATCACATCACATCACATCACTTGACACCTCTGCACATCACTTGACAGCTCATCACATCGCCTGACAGTTCATACACATCACTTGACAACTCTAGCACATTACTTGACAGCTCATCACATCGCCTGACAGTTCATACACATCACTTGACAACTCTAGCACATCACTTGACAGCTCATCACATCGCCTGACAGTTCATACACATCACTTGACAACTCTAGCACATCACTTGACAGCTCATCACATCGCCTGACAGTTTATACACATCACTTGACAACTCTGTGCATTACTTGACAACTTACCACGTACACTGACAACACTTTACAGTCACCTTCAGATACACATTACCAACAAAAAACATTACTTGACAGCATCTTGACATCTCATTTGACATCACCTGACATGACACAAAAGATTTACTCTATCTGAAATGACTACGTGACTTCATATTTACGCTGACATGACAATTAATGAAATCAAATCCAGTCTATCAGCATATCTTGACGTTTAGTGACATCACCATCTGATATAACAGCTGACATCAATCATTCTCCCGACATCTATTAGCACCAGGTTACATCATTGAGGAGGTTTTTGACGTCATAGCAGAGGATATCACTTGACAGAGAGACACACACGACTCACCTGACAGCCGGCGTCTGGGGAGGTGTCCGCGTAATACCCCGGCACCTGACCAATGCAGGAGAACCCGGTGTTGGGCACTGAGGCGAGGATTGGGTAGTCTTGACCGGGTATTCCACCTCCAGCCACGGCAGATGCGAGACTCCAGCCTCCCCCTCCTCCTCCTCCACCACCGCTACCACCACCACCTCCTCCACTGCCACCACCTCCACTACCCCCACCACTGCCACCTCCACTACCACCACTACCCCCACCACTGCCACCTCCACTACCAACACTACCCCCACCACTGCCACCTCCACTACCCCCACCACCGCCCCCTGTGCCACCACCTCCACTGGTACCACCACCACCTCCACTACCATAGCCGCTCCTTCCAACAGCACCAGCGCCAATACTTCTGCCTTTGTTTTCTTCCACCAGCTGTTCTATACCATTACCACCAAAGGCTCTGTCACCACCACCTCTACTCTCCACACTCACGTCACTGTTGGCATTGGCTCTACTGTTGCCACCAAACCCTGTATTCTTTCTACTAAAGACTCGGACAGCATTGACACCACTTGAACCACTGAAGCCACTGCCAGTATTACCACCATTTGCATTACCGAAGCCTCTGACAGCAGTACTTGAACGGGTATCAGAGTAGCTACTACCACCAGTGTCTCTTCTAGCACCACTACCAACACTTGCAGTACTAAACCTTCTGCCAGCATTATCAAAACTTGCACCACTAAAGTCTCTACCAGCAGTACCAAAACTTGCACCACTAAAGTCTCTACCAACAGTACCAAAACTTGCATCACCAAAGCCATTTCCGGCAGTACCAACACTTGCACTACTAAAGCCCCTGCCATCATTACCAACACTGGCGCCACCAAAGGTTCCATCAGCACTACCCTCCCTGCCTCTGACAGTCCTCACATCAGTGTCTCTGTTGGCATTTCTCACTCGGTTACTCCTCACGAAGCTGGGTCGTACACTACTACCGACGTTGAAGCCTCTCCAAGCTAGGCTTCGTCTGTTACCTCCACCACTGCTTCCACTCCCACCACCGAAGCCTCCACCACCAACTCCACTGTTAACGTTTCTCATTCTGTTGCTGTTCCTGAACCCTTGTATCATCCCATCACCACCACCACGAACTGCCGCACTACCTATGTCTACCTTCCCAATACCAACAAATTCACCGCTGTCTATATCATCACCACTATCACCACCACTACTCTCGTCACCACCACCAACGCCGTCACTGATGCTTCCCTGGGTAGTTACAGGAACTGCCCCAGGGATCCCATTGTTGAAGTGGTTGAATTTGGAGAAGGTCCTGAGGAACTGGTTGAAGGCTTGAAGGTGGAGGATGGGATTAGCGGCGACGAAGACCAAAACTGTAGAGAAAGAGATGACTTATTAGACGCAGCAGCAGAAGAACATACCGTACATGATATACAGTAAAAACCTCCATTTAACGGACTATATACAGAGGAAAGTCCGTTATATCAAGGATTCTTTAGATGTAAACCTTCCTCCTTCCCCCTAACGTATTATAAGGAGAGCGAAGGAACGTTTATTTAACCTTAAGACTCCGACGTGATTAAGGTATATAGTTAACCATGATCAGATTACCCAGGTATATTTTGTTTAAAGGTTAATGATAAGAGTCACCTGTGCCGTTTCTACATCAATATAGAGCTCTTTATCTTATAGACTCATAGGAAATAGAATGGTATAGAGTATAGAACACAAAGAACCACCCCCACCCCCCAAAAAAACTCTATATTTTAACTCTATCTCTCACTTATAGCTCCCAGGAGAAAAGTTTGTTGAGAGGAAAACAAATGAGTTACTACTTACACCCAAGAGACAAGTTAGAAGGAATAAAAGTGATAATTATGATGAATGGGACGAATAATTGAGGCAAAATGCGATTAATTTGACAACCTCTGCTTGAAGGTAAATAACTGAATCTGAATACACACACACACACACACACACAACACCCCCACACACAACACCCCCCACACACAACACCCTCCTCCCACACCCACACACCCACAGCATCCTCCTCCCACACCCACACACTGTTGATAATAATATGAAGGAAATTCCAACACCACATTCATAAAACCATAAACAGTATAACAAACGTCTGGTTAGGTTAGGTTAGGTTTATGTTAGGTTTATGTTAGGATTATGTTAGGATTAGGTTAGGTTAGGTTAGGTAATGTAGTTGGATTATCACACTTGATCATTATGTCAACACTGTTATCACCTGTCGCTGTTACCTGCATGTTAATTAAGTGCTACGTTCTCATGACTCATATGAACACTGCATCACCACCACACAAAGAAGCACTGATGTACCATACAGAGAAGCATTGCAGCACCACACAAGGAAGCATTGCAGCACTATACAAGGAAGCACTGATGTACTATTGTGGACAAAAATTCGCTCCTTCCCAAAGTGAAGCAGCATCGACCCGCACAGCACACCCGCACCAGATAACAATCAGGGTAAGTCAGTTCGGAGACTCGTTCCCGTGACTCGGTTTCACTACAGGGAGCGAACTTTTGTCCACGATAGTACCACACGAAGAAGCACTGTAGCACTATATAAAGAAGCACTGATGTACCACACAAAGAAGCACTGCAGCACCACACAATGGAAGCACTGATGTACCATACAAAGAAGCAGTGCAGCACCACACAAAGAAGCAGATGGCACCACCACATGGATGCGCAGCACCACACAAAGAAGCATTGCAGCAGCACACACAAAGCACTGGAATGTGCAGCAGAAGCAGTGCAGCACCACAGAAGCATTGTGGAAGCACTGCAGCACACACAAAGAAGCATTGCAGAAGCATTGCAGCACCACACAATGGAAGCACTGCAGCACCACACAAAGAAGCATTGATGTACCACACAAAGAAGCATTGCAGCACCACACAAAGAAGCACTGATGTACCATACAAAGAAGCAGTGCAGCACCACACAATGGAAGTAGTGCAGCACCACACAGAGGAAGCAGTGCAGCACCACACAATGGAAGCACTGCAGCACCACACAAAGAAGCACTGATGTACCATACAAAGAAGCATTGCAGCACCACACAATGAAGCACTAATGTACCATACAAAGAAGCATTGCAGCACCACACAAAAGCACTGCAGTACCATTGCAGTACCACACAAAGAAGCATTGCAGTACCACACAAAGAAGCAGTGCAGTACCACACAAAGAAGCAGTGCAGCACCACACAAAGAAGCAGTGCAGCACCACAGAAGGAATAATGTCTACTAATTCCTTATCTATTTCAACTCCTCTCTCTATTGTGTCATATCTTTCTAACTCCACCTATGACACTATTTAACCCAGGTAATTTAACTCTTTGTACCTTCTATTAATCAACATAAGCTTCAATTACCACCTAACAATTCTAACTAGTCATATAGAAAGTTAATTAATTACCTACAGCCTTGTCATTAACAAATCTAGAAAGTATAATTTTATATATTATCCAACTGATATTTAATACATTACTTTCAATTTTACTTATAATTACTATATATACTTTCAATTGTATTTATAATCACTTTATATATACTTTACTGTATTAAATCATCCGTTCTAATGACGCACTATGAGGGAATGAGTCGCACAGTTTGGTCACGTCACTTGTTTAGGTAATTGCTCGCGTGATTATAAGGTGATATATGAGTTATTGTACCCAGGTAAGTGAGTGATTTACAACTGTTCGTGTGGGTGTGTGGGTGTGGGTGTGTGTGTGTGTGGGTGTGTGTGTGTGTGTGGGTGGGTGTGTGTGTGTGTGTGTGTGTGTGGGTGTTTCATACGTGGTACCTAAACACCTCTTGATTATTTACCTGAAATACTATAATTTACGAGGGTAGATTATATACCTCTTAAGCTTGGGATTATTTCCTTCATTTTCGTTATAGTTGATTTTATTTTGGACTTGTTTTGATGCATGTGGAGGTGGGTGATGAGAGGGGGCAGTGTTGTAGTGGGAGGAGAGGTGTGGGAGGGGGCAGTGTTGTAGTGGGAGGAGAGGTGTGGGAGGGGGCAGTGTGGGTACAGAAAGGGTCTAGTGGGTTAGTCCGGGTATATTGATGACTGAGTCAACCCACGGTGGAATACATAAGAAAATGCAACAAGAATAGGTATAAATATTTGTCAAATTCATGCTATACAAAAAAAAACATTATTATGAAATGTAATGTTTGGCATCGAACTGCTGCCACATATTACTTAATCTATGAAAAGTACAATGATATATGAACAATATGTTATATGTACAGTACATACGTATGTATTTAATTAATTAATTAATTTATTTATTTGTTTTATTTATAATTGTATATATTTTAAGTCAAGCATAGAAAATTGAGTTAAGAAAAACATAGTCCCGTATTCCACAATCAAAATATTTACCCCTGCGGCCCGGCCGGCCACTAGTGTGTCCAGCACCTGCCTCACCCTACACACAAGAAGGTTAATGTCTCCCGACTTCTGTCCCGTCACAAGAACCGCCGATTTCTCCATTTACAACTGTTTGAGGTAAGAACTGTAAATTATTTAGCCCTTTGAGAGCTACCAGTCGTCACCAAGTTATGTATCGTTGTTATTGGAGCAGGTGAAGAAAGTACTGAATGAGTATATGACCAAGTCCATGCTAGCACTCAACTTCACTGATCGGCGAGTTAGCCACTTGGGCTGCCGGCCACGTTAGACACTTGCACATCTCAGTGTTATAGCAGTAACCTTGAGGACAAAGAACGTTAAGAAAATTGTGGACAAACATTTAATTGTAACGATTTGGTAAACTAATTTAAAATATAAAGAATATGGGTTAGTGCCACCCCACCATGAAGACATTGACTGTAACGAGTGGAGAGTATATTGATACAGTGGTGTTATTATGAAGTATAAACAGTGTGGTGTAAGTACCTGTACAGAACTATAGCGTAGAGTATGAGAACACCGTTACCACCGGAAGGAATTGTTCGATTTCGTTCATTTTTCCCTAAATGTTCTGATCACTATAGTAAGTATTTTAAAAGAGCCGACAATTATGTATATTAATTATAAGTATTTTTTATTGCTTAGTTTTTCTCTATCTAGATGATCACCAGTTGTGCATTGTTACCTTCCCCTAATTAGTTTTGTGTTACAGGTGTTGAAATAATCACAGAATATTTAAAACCAGGAAGGTCATTTGTAGGTTCATACAAAGTTGTTTTACAGTAGTGTTTGGTCTAGGTTGAGAGTATGTGTTGTGTGTTGAGACTCGGTGGTGTAAAACAAACTATTGTCTTTAGTTTTGGGGATTAGTTGTGCCACTTAACACCTCACCACTAGACGTATACTGAAAGCGTTTGTCACTAACATAAGAACATAAGAATGGAGGAAACTGCAGCGGGCCTATTGACCCATAATGGGCAGTCCCGTTTACACCCAACCCCTATCGCTCATGTATCCACCCAACCTATGTTTGAAGCTATCCAGCTATTCGAGTTAATGATGATGTTTGGTAACTTGTTCCACTCATCCACTACTCTATTTCCAAACCAGTATTTACCTATTTCGCGCCAAAATCTAAATTTGTCTAATTTAAAACCATTGCTACGAGTTCGCTCCTGGTCCGATAATTTAAGTACCTTTGTTATATCACCTTTATTAAACCTGACTTCCATTTATACACTTCTATCATATCGCCTCTCACTCTACGTCTCTCGAGGGAGTGCAGACTAACACTCATATTATTAAACAACATCTTCCCTTGAAGAGGGTCGTTGTGTTTCAACCCGAGTTTTAAACTAAATGAGTCCCGAGGGACACCACAGGACAGTACTTAACGGGGTGGTGTGGCGGTAAAATTAACTAATTCTAATAAAATTAATTTATAATATTGGAATTAGTTAATTTTACCTCCACTCCTCGTTAGATTTAATTACACGCCCTATTTTAATGTCGTCAGCAAATTTACCTATGTTGCTGTCTACGCCTATATCTATGTTGTTTATGTGTATAATAAATAGTAATGGTCCAAGCACTGAGCCTTGGGGTACTCCACTAGCGACGTTACCCCAATCAGATTTAGTGCCGTTAATGCTAACTCTCTGTTTCTTGTCCTGTAACCACTCCCTAATCCAGTCTAGAATATTATCTCCTCCAATTCCAACCATTAGAGAATATATATGGCACTAGGGCGTGGTTTTGGACTCTAATTTAAGGTTTATTACTGTACATAGTGGTTGGCCCTTTTCGTATGGCTGTCTCGGTGAAAAATGGCATAGTAAGCGAGGAATGATACTTGTTGACATCTCAGGTTTTTGTTGGTATACTCGTTGTGGTCCTTACACTGAGGAGCTTTTGGTGTTTATAGCAGCCTTTTTCTGAGTACACATTTACAAAAGCGTCTCACTGGCATCTCTGGCAACACCAAAACAAAACGCGCGGCAAAATGTACAGTGTTGGGGAAGTTCCACGATCAAGAGAGCTCCATCATTTATTGTTTTGTTTTGAAAGTTGGCGACACGATCTAACCTATCCATATAAAGCCTAACCTAACCTATTATCTTAGGTTTGATAGGTTAGGATTTATATATTAGGTTTTTTAGGTTAGCTTTAGCTGTTTCGTAACTAAAAGCTAAATAATTCATTATCTACCCTGTTCGTGGTATTTTTTTCAACACTGTATATAGTACAGACACTGACGACTCCACACTGTCACTCCCTATAGACAGTATAATAACGTTGGCACTTACCGAACACCAGAACAGTACGAGGTAATCCACCCATGGCTGCGTCAGTGTCGAGTTACGGTAGTCCAGATAGAGAGAGAGAGAGAGAGAGGCACACATTCACAAGGGGAGATCACAGTGTGTAGTCCTCATCACACCCCAGCCGCCTGTGACGAGTTAATTCCATTTCCCTCCATTTATAACTTACGGGGACGGGTGGGGGTGAGGGAGGAGGGGCGGGGTAAAGGAGGGAGGGGTAGGTGGGGTGAGGGAGGAGGGGCGGGGTAGAGGAGGGAGGGGTAGGTGGGGTGAAGGATGAGGGGGGGATGAAGAATGATGTCACTTGTTACATGTTAAACTTTTTATTTCATTCGGTTGGAAAGTGCGAGGTATTTTGTGCTTTCGGAAACATAAATCATAAAAAAAAAAGATTAAATTAGTTTGATGGATAAGAATTGTTTATAAAGTTGCTTACATAGAGAATTATTGATGGGGTATTGTGTTAATGTAAAGAACACTCATTACATTACGTTTCATGATCTCGGTATTATAACGTAACATAACTCGGTAAGAATGTTAGATCAATGTTTACAGCGTTAGATTATACTGATCAAACGAATCAATAAATCCCAACATGATAATACAGTGGAAAAGTTATACTCTGATAAAAAGAAAATCATAAGGAAATAATTATTGAACATATCGATTTACTTTTATTATTAACACAAATATTAAAAAAAATTATTTATTTATTATTATTTATTATTAACAAACCCTTAGAGAATATTGTTGTTTGTTGCTGTTGTTGTTTATGTATGGGACTCCTCACAAGTCAGGTAATGAGACAAGATCACCTGTAAGTCCAGAAATTCTATAAGGTGTTCAGCTTTTAATGATGAGTTCTATTTATCACTACAGGGTGTGGTCGCCTCGTGTCCTACCCCCACCCCCAAGTCCACCCAGCTGTAAATGTGTACCTAATATTTTACAGTGACGTAGGTGGTGTGCAGGTTAGGTTAGGTTGTGGTTGTGGATCAGGTTAGGTTGTGGTTGTGGGTTAGGTTGTGGTTGTGGATCAGGTTAGGTTAGGTTGTGGGTTAGGTTGTGGTTGTGGATCAGGTTAGGTGAGGTTGTGGTTGTGGATCAGGTCAGGTTAGGTTAGGTTGTGGGTCAGGTCAGGTTAGGTTAGGTTGTGGTTGTGGTTGTGGGTCAGGTTAGGTTGTGGGTCAGGTACTGTAGGACCTTCCTCAAGCCCTCACGTCTCCACCACCGCCATCACTCTTGTCAGGGCCCCTCTACTCGCTCCTCTTGAGAATACTAAGAGTCTTTAACACCGTCTGAGTATCACCCTGGAGCAACGGGGTGTACCTTAAGCTCACACTCAGGTTGGCACACACACACACACACACACACACACACACACACACACACACTTAAGGTTGGGTCACAAATTAGTCTCCACTGTTGATTTTAAAACAATTATCTATCTCTCTCTCTCTCTCTCTCTCTCTCTCTCTGTTCATCTTTAATCCATCCATCCACTGTCCCCACCCCCACCTTCTCCACTTCCAACTCTTCTCCCATTTCCACTTCCCCCCCATATTCCCTCTTCCTCTTCCTCTCCATTCCCTCCTCTTCCACCCCTCTTCCTTTCCCCCTCCCTCTCTCTTCCCCCTCTCCCTTCCTCCACCCGCTCGTCAACACACAGTTAAGATGTGATCAGACTTGGGTTTTGTCGACTCGTTCTACTTGATGTAAAATTTACACCTCCGCTGGTAGTGGGTCCCAGGGCGAGGCTCCAGGGGCCGACGGTAACGTGCTGATGAAACCTTTTAAATCAAGATAGAATTGATAGATGGTAACTTGTTATTTATTTAGTATTATTATTATTATTATTTGCTTCTGAAGATGAAGTGTACTGTTAACTATTAAAGTCCATTCGTATCTCCTCCCTGAACCACGAACCCCAGAGATTCAGATTCGTGAACCCGAAGCAGTACACTGATACATTATTTTGTACCATAAATGCTTCGGATTCATGAGTCTGAATCTCTGGGGTTCGTGGTTCAGAAGGAGTGACGGACGGTCTTTAGTAGGCTAACTGTATATCTCTCAGTGTAAGTTTGTATTTGATGATGTTTATGAATGAGGATTAAGTGTAAATCTGTAAATTGAAGATTGTTATTGTAAATATATTAGAGAAATGGGGATTTTTTTTTTTACGATGACTCAGTTTACAGCTACGAGTGTGAGTGTGACCAATAACCTCTTACAAGGGTCTAGTTGGTGAAGGCTCTTAAAATCCAAGTCCGTCTCCCTCCCTCCCTCCCTCTCTCTCTCTCTCTCTCTCTCTCTCTCTCTCTCTCGTCCTCCTCCCCTCCCTCCCTCGTCCCTCCCCTCTAACCCCCCCCATTACTTTGGATGTTGTATTCTCTTTTAATGTTAGATGCTGTAATTTTGTTGTATTTATTTGATAGAATCTTTATTTATTAATATATAAGTCTTGTTGATATTTGTATGATGTTGCATCCCCCCCCAGAAACTATAAATAGCTCAACGTATCTAAAATTACCTCTTGAGAAGTACTTTGATAACAGGCCATACACTCGTCAAAAGTTAGGTAAATTTGTAAAAGTATTATATTTCCCTCTCTAAAAGTATAAAAACTTTAATATTTTTCCCATTTATCAAGATGAAACTTTAAAGAAATTTTATATTCATTGATATAAATAAGAAAATGAATATATGTCTTCTAAACAAACTCAATAGTGAAATAGAAAACGGAATTCTAACCAGAACGCGATGATTCTGAGTACAAGCGACGTAAACACTAACTCCCGCCATCCCAGCGTTTATACTCCAGGCCGCCACTACATAACACACACACAGTGAACCCTTCCAGTGTGCTCATACCCAATTAACACAGGTACAGGTGTCTATGATTATATATATGGAAACAGCTGCATCCAACTTGGCGTATGTTTGTAGTGAAGAGTAATGATGTGAATGACTACGAGGGTCAGGAGGGCAGACGGGTGTTACTCAGTGTCTGTGTGTGTGACAGAAATGAAGAGAATGACATTGAGATAGACGACAGAAACAGACAAACATAAGAGAAATGAGAGAGAAGATAGGAGAGATAAAATACAAGAAAACAGGCCCATGACAGATAAGACAGACAGACAGACAGACAGACAGGCAGACAGAGATATCTCGTTCTGGTCACCATCTGAGGACAGCAGAAACATTTGTCCACCCTTTATTTATGTCCACTGCCCCTACAACTCGGTATACCAGCTCGCTCTTTAGGAAGGGGGGTGGAGCATCTCTTGACTGCATCTCTATATTGACGAGAGGATTATTAAACACCTCGGCGATATAGTAGTAGTAGTCCTGGCATCTTCAATGAGATAGGATTTAATATTATTCTTCACAATATCATCCAAATTGTATTCAGGATCATATTGGGGCGAACCATTGGTAACATTGTCGCCTTGGGTACATAGGTAGGAAAATCACTGTTATAACATCTCCAGATTTATTCTTCTCTCCTTGACATGATAACGATACATTTAGCCACCTAGTTCTGTGTGTTTTTTCAGTCCATCATGTTGTGTTCAAGGTGGAATTGATTACACAGTCGGTTTATTAATTATTAGCATTTAGGTTAAGTTAAGAATATACTGATAGATATTAATTTTAACATCTGTAGGAAGGTGACAGATTGTAGCTTATTTTACAGTCCAGGGAATTTAAGTTTTATCATCGCCCCCATCCTGGCAACAGCTAAGTTACCTTGTGTAAAATTGATCTAATAGTCAAGATTTCTAGCATAACTTAATACAATTTTTTTTAATAGTCATTTAAAACTCTTGCGTTACCGTGATACTCTCAGCATATAATTGTAGGGGTTTATAAGCTCAAATAGGTAACTGAGAGAATACCTGAGAACCTATTCACTCATAGGAACCATTAATTAGTGTACATTTATATCCAGTTCATTAGCTCACCTTCCTACACCTTGTGAATCAGAGACCAGGTGATGGGGTTATCGCTGCTGTGGAAAAGACTGAAATAGGATCTAGGTCCAGTAGAATGTTCACGGATTATTATTATTGTTGTCGAGGTCAAATATCCGACACTAGGATTAAGTAAAATTTTCAAACTAGACGAAACAGGAATAAAAGAGCATAAAATGTGTGGTAGGCTAGTAGGGGTGTGTGGTAGGCTAGGAGGGGTGTGTGGTAGGCTAGTAGGGGTGTGTGGTAGGCTAGTAGGGGTATGTGGTAGTAGTATGTGTGGTAGACTAGTAGGGGTGTGTGGTAGGCTAGTAGGGGGTGTGTGGTAGGACAGTAGGGGTGTATGGTAGGACAGTAGGGGTGTGTGGTAGGATAGTAAGGGGTGTGTGGTAAGACCATCAATACACGCCACACACACATGCAAACGCACACATACACACACTCATAAAAACGTACACAAACACACATTCACAAAAACGTACACACACACACACACACACACACACACACACACAAAACACACACAGACAGACACACACAGACACTGATCGTAACCTGGCTCAGTACCACACTCCCGCCACACTGTCTCTCCCTTGACGCCTCTCTGTCTGTGTGTCTGTCTCGTTGTCTGTGTGTCTGTCTGTTGTCTGTGTGTCTGTCTCTGTTGTCTGTGTGTCTGTCTGTTGTCTGTGTGTCTGTCTCTGTTCTGTCTGTCTGTTTGTCTGTGTGTCTGTCTCGTTTGTCTGTGTGTGTCTGTCGTTGTCTGTGTGTCTGTTCCTGTTGTCTGTGTGTCTGTCTCGTTGTCTGTGTGTCTGTCTCTGTTGTCTGTGTGTCTGTCTCGTTTGTCTGTGTGTCTGTCTCGTTGTCTGTGTGTCTGTATCGTTGTCTGTGTGTCTGTGTTGCTGTTGTGTTGTGTGTGTCTGTCTGTCTCGTTGTCTGTGTGTCTGTCTCGTTGTCTGTGTGTCTGTCTCTGTTGTCTGTGTGTTCTGTCTGTTCTGTTGTTCGTGTGTGTCTGTCTCGTTGTTGTGTGTCGTGTCTCGTTGTCTGTGTGTTGTCTCGTCGTTGTGTCTGTGTTGTCTGTGTCTGTCTGTTGTCTGTGTGTTGTATCGTTGTCTGTGTGTCTGTATCGTTGTCTGTGTCTGTCTGTGTCTCTGTTGTCTGTGTGTCTGTCTCGTTGTCTGTGTGTCTGTCTCGTTGTCTGTGTGTCTGTCTCGTTGTCTGTGTGTCTCTCGTTGTCTGTGTGTCTGTCTCGTTGTCTGTGTGTCTGTCTCTGTTGTCTGTGTGTCTGTCTTGTTGTCTGTGTGTCTGTCTCGTTGTCTGTGTGTCTGTATCGTTGTTGTGTGTCTGTGTTGTCTGTGTGTCTGTCTCGTTGTCTGTGTGTCTGTCTCGTTGTCTGTGTGTCTGTCTCTGTGTCTGTGTGTCTGTCTCTGTTGTCTGTGTCTGTCTCGTTGTCTGTGTGTCTGTCTCGTTGTCTGTGTGTCTGTCTCTGTTGTCTGTTGTCTGTTCTGTTGTGTGTATCGTTGTCTCGTGTGTCTGTCTCGTTGTCTGTGTGTCTGTTGTCTGTGTGTCTGTCGTGTTGTGTGTCTGTCTCGTTGTCTGTGTGTCTGTCTGTTGTCTGTGTGTCTGTCTCTGTTGTCTGTGTGTCTGTCTCGTTGTCTGTGTGTCTGTCTCTGTTGTTGTGTGTCTGTCTCTGTTGTCTGTGTGTCTGTCTCGTTGTCTGTGTGTCTGTCTCTGTTGTCTGTGTGTCTGTCTCGTTGTTGTCTGTGTTGTCTGTGTGTCTGTATCGTGTGTCTGTGTTATGTCTGTTGTTGTCTGTGTGTCTGTCTCGTTGTGTCTGTGTGTCTGTCTTGATGTCTACCTCATTGTCTGTTTGTTGAGTGTCGGTATGTCTGTTTAATACGTATGTCACTGTTAGTGTGTTGTGTCACTGTCAGTGTGTTGTGTCACTGTTGTGTGTGTGTCACTGTCAGTGTGTTGTGTCACTGTTACTGTTGTGTGTTGTGTCACTGTCACACTGTTGTGTGTTGTGTCACTGTCAGTGTTGTGTCACTGTGTGTGTTGTGTCACTGTTAGTGTGTTGTGTCACTGTCAGTGTGTTGTGTCACTGTTAGTGTGTTGTGTCACTGTCAGTGTGTTGTGTCACTGTCAGTGTGTTGTGTCACTGTGTGTTGTGTGTGTGTTGTCACTGTCAGTGTGTTGTGTCACTGTCAGTGTGTTGTGTCACTGTCAGTGTGTTGTGTCACTGTCACTGTCAGTGTGTGTCACTGTCAGTGTGTTGTGTCACTGTCAGTGTGTTGTGTCACTGTCAGTGTGTGTGTCTGTCAGTGTGTTGTGTCACCGTGTTTGTGTCACTGTCAGTGTGTTGTGTCACTGTCACTGTCAGTGTGTTGTGTCACTGTCAGTGTGTGTGTCAGTGTGTTGTGTCGTCAGTGTGTTGTGTCACTGTCAGTGTGTTGTGTCACTGTCAGTGTGTTGTGTCACTGTTAGTGTGTTGTGTCACTGTGTGCACCGTCAGTGTGTTGTGTCACTGTGTCACTGTCAGTGTGTTGTCACTGTCAGTGTGTTGTGTCACTGTTGTGTGTGTCACTGTCAGTGCACTGTCAGTGTGTTGTGTCACTGTCAGTGTGTTGTGTCACTGTCAGTGTGTTGTGTCACTGTCAGTGTGTTGTGTCACTGTCAGTGTGTTGTGTCACTGTCAGTGTGTTGTGTCACCGTCAGTCACTGTCAGTCACTGTGTGTTGTGTCACTGTCAGTGTGTTGTGTCACTGTCAGTGTGTTGTGTCACTGTCAGTGTGTTGTGTCACTGTCAGTGTGTTGTGTCACTGTCAGTGTGTTGTGTCACTGTCAGTGTGTTGTGTCACTGTCAGTGTGTTGTGTCACTGTCAGTGTGTTGTGTCACTGTCAGTGTGTTGTGTCACTGTCAGGTGACCCCCTGGTTGTTAGGGTGTAGTCTTCAGCTCCACCACAGTGACGCAACATCCTTCGTGTCTCGCCCGAAAAGGAAAGTTGTGGTGGTGGTAGTGATACTGGTGGTGGTGGTGATGACGGTGGTGGTGGTGGTGATGACGGTGGTGGTGGTGATGACGGTGGTGGTGGTGGTGATGACGGTGGTGGTGGAGGGAGTAACAGCGACCGCCCCGTCACCCGCGCCAACACTGACATCTTCACGTGTAAACACTGGAACACCCGCACGGACTTGCACGGATTCGCACCCGCCAGCCCGCCCACACACACTGAGGCGTGAAGCAGTTTCATGGGCGTGCACGACTGCGTTGATGCACGCGCCAGGATATCATGCATGCCGACATTCATACATACGCATACGTATACTGGTATATTAGAAGCTGCCAGTCACGTTTGGTATATTTGCATATTTAATGTATAAAAGGGAGCGGAGAATGTAGTAATATGTTTATTATGTAAACAATGTTTGTTATTTACGTGTTGAGTACAGTAGAGAGAGTACAAGTGTTGAGTACAGTAGAGAGAGTACAAGTGTTGAGTACCGTAGAGAGAGTACAAGTGTTGAGTACAGTAGAGAGAGTACAAGTGTTGAGTACCGTAGAGAGAGTACAAGTGTTGAGTACCGTAGAGAGAGTACACGTGTTTAATACAGTAGAGAGAGTACAAGTGTTTAATACAGTGGAGAGAGTACACGTGTTTAATACAGTACTGCTAGAGAGAGTACATGTAATCATTCTAGTGTTTTAAGTCTTATTAATCTACCATTGTGAGTAAAAGTGAATCCCATAAGCGTAGGGCAGCACTGTTAGGGACACTGTGAATACTCGGTACACAGAGACACCACCGTGGCCGGGCACTGTACTCGACTACCTTCACTTCACCAACTGCAGAGAATAATATAAGTTGATTAGGTAAATGAAAACAGACGTAGTTATTAGACACTAGTTTATAAAATACAATATAAATGAAAGAAAGGAGTTACATTACCAACTCCATTACTTCATCAAGAACTCACTCCACGTTTCCTGAGACCTGTGTGTGTGTGTTGAGAGCCTCATGTCTATAAAAAATGAATGATCAAAAAATAATTACTCGTGTATATCATCAGCTGATAATTTTGAATGAGTGATGTGAGTCTCCAATATGAAAGGTGATCGATAGGCGTGAAATAGGAGCTAATTAATGTTAAGCCGACCTGTTTTATTCTAATTGTTAGTTCCATTCATATTTTATCGGCATGACTGTGTATAAGGTAGTTCTCGCGCGTGTGTGTGTGTGTGTGTGTGTGTGTGCGATTCATACACACACACACACACACACACACAGAAGGGAACGTGTCGAGTCATTACCTACCTTTCCCCCGAACCATGATGCATTGCTGTTAATTAATAAGTTAAAAGTGAGAATTTAAGCCAATGGGTAAATGTTTCCAGGTAAAATAATTAGCAGGTAATAGTTAAGGCTAATTATGAACGAGTCCCCCCCCCCCACCCCCCCCTAGTGGAATTATTATTATTTTAATTACCACGAGTTTCACAACCTGTCTGTTATATTAGTCAGTTCATTTGATTCACTGTCTGTCTGTGTCTCTTTCCTCCCTTCTTTAACCCCACCCTACCACCTACTATCCATCCTACCCTCCTTCCTACCCACCCACCCACCCTATCCTTCATCCTACCTCCCTCCTCCTCCCTCCCTCCTCACCACCACACCTACAAAAAATAATAGAAATCCCAATAAGGTTTTAAAGTCATTGGTTAGGCTAGGTTATATTACGTTATGTTTCGTTACGTTAGCGTTAGGGTGTGTAATCAGCAGGTGTAATATGCTGGGAGGATTACTCTTCAGGTAAACCGTAGAAATATAATGTAATGAAACATATCACCCACATTGTTGCCATACTGATTTATTCACTTATAAATGGCGTCAACATAATGTATAAGAGGTTTTTTTTTCAGAAGGAGACATTAACAGACACTGAAATGTTAATTGATTTATTTGTCAGAATTTCTTAATGATAAGTTAGTAGTTGATAGATACCGATTTTCATGAAGGGAGATAGATCACTATCCTCAAACTACCGTCAATTGTACGCCAATTAGTGGAAGCAGTTATTTCAAACTCTATACGAAATCACCTCGAGAAGCACAAGCCGATCAATGATTCCCAACATGACTTCACAAGTGGGCGTTCATGTCTGACAAATCTATTATCATTCTTTTCAACTGTTTTTGAATCAGCGGATGATGGGCACGATTATGATGTGGTTTATCCAGACTTTAGTAAAGCCTTCGACAGGGCCCCCATGTTAACTGTATTAGGGCGTGGTTACAGGACAGGAAATAGAGTTAGCATTAATGTCACTAATCCGATTGTGGTAACGTCGCTAGTGGAGTACCCCAAGGCTCAGTACTTAGACCATTACCATTTATTATATACATAAACGACATACTGTAGATATAGGCGTAGACAGCGACATAAGTAAATATGCTGATGACACTAAAATAGAGCGTGTAATTAAACCTGACGAGGATTGCAAAACTCCAGGAACATCTGAACAAATGTGTCGAATCGTGGACAAAGGTAAATTACTTAGCCAAAGAGGTGTAAACAGGGAAACCAGATATCAGATGAATAATGTTGTTAAAGAGAAATCCGACTGTGAGAAAGATTTAGGGGTAATGATAAGTAGGAATCTTAAACTAAGACAAAAATGCATATTTTCTCGAAACAAGGCTAACAAAGTAGGGGGTCCCGGGTTATGAGAGGTTTCTGTTCCTGAAGACGTTCGTAAGTCGGATTTGTACGTAAGTCGGAACACATGCTTTGTGCATACTGTACTTACAAAACAATGTTTAAAATCCCACTATATCATAGCCTAAGACCTTATATACATCTAAAATCACTTAGATCTAGGCGTGAAATAGGTAAACACTGGTATAGAAATAGAGTGATGGATGAGTGGAACAAGTTACCAAACATCATCATTAACTCGTATACGCTGGTTGACTTCAAACATAGGTTGGATGGATATATGAGCGATAGGGGTTGGGTGTAAACGGGACTGCCTAGTATGGGTCAATAGGCCCGCTGCAGTTTCCTCCAGTCTTATGCTCTCTCTCTCTCTCTCTCTCTCTCTCTCTCTCTCTCTCTCTCTCTCTCTCTCTCTAATATAGCCCTCATCTGATTAACACAAACTTATTCCTGTGTGTGTGTGTGTGTGTGTGTGTGTGTGTGTGGGTGAGCATAGCGTGTGGGGTCGACAGGTTAAATGATAAATGACGTCACGCTGTAGCCCTCCACCCACCCGCCCTCTTAATCAGTACTCCACCCACTCCATGTTATAATAGCTCAGTCATTAAGTAATACTCCACCTACTCCATGATGTAACACTCCAGCCTATACTCCACTTATTATTTGGAGGCTGAGGTTCGAGGATCACTACTGGAGGCTGAGGTTCGAGGATCACTACTGGAGGCCGAGGTTGAAGGATCACTACTGGAGGCCGAGGTTGAAGGATCACTACTGGAGGCCGAGGTTCGAGGATCACTACTGGAGGCCGAGGTTGAAGGATCACTACTGGAGGCCGAGGTTCGAGGATCACTACTGGAGGCCGAGGTTCGAGGATCACTACTGGAGGCCGAGGTTCGAGGATCACTACTGGAGGCCGAGGTTGAAGGATCACTACTGGAGGCCGAGGTTGAAGGATCACTACTGGAGGCCGAGGTTCGAGGATCACTACTGGAGGCCGAGGTTGAAGGATCACTACTGGAGGCCGAGGTTGAAGGATCACTACTGGAGGCCGAGGTTGAAGGATCACTACTGGAGGCCGAGGTTCGAGGATCACTACTGGAGGAAGTATTGAAGTCCCCGAAGGTGGTAGTACTGTACACAAGAGAGGGGACCTATGGCGCCTGCCTGTCATAGAAAACCCGTTTGTTCGACCTCATCTAAATGGGTAACTTATCTATGTATATATGTATTTTTTCCCTTTATATGTTCCTTTTTTTTATACATATCCTTTGTTCTCTTGTATTCATTGATGTTCGTTTCTGATTTTTTTTTTCTTAAACTTCCATCATTGTTCAATATTTGGTTGTTTTCAGTTAGGTTAGGTTAGGTTAGGTTAGGTTAGGTGAGGTTAGGTTAGGTGACACGTGTTATTTAATCCCCTCATAATCAATAGCCCTGGGATATATAGCATTCGTAGTTTCCATCTGTCTGTCCGTCCATCCGTAATATATCTGGTTCCCTAACTGTTCCCTGACTATTACGTGGGGGTTAGCTCCTAGGGTGTGGCTCATGACTGTGGCTCTGGGTCAATGGTCAGGCTTACCTCTCTAACTAATGTCTACAAGGTTTTAACCACAGTAAAATGAGATTCCAACATGTGGTCTTCTTTGACACCCAGTAACGAGAGATTCCAGCCTTCAGCCCCCAGCCCCAACCTTCAGCCCCAACATTCAGCCCTCAATCTTCAGCCCCCAACATTCAGCCCCCAACCTTCAGCCCCCCAACCTTCAGCCCCCAACATTCAGCCCTCAACATTCAGCCCTCAACCTTCAGCCCCCAACATTCAGCCTCAATCTTCAGCCCCAACCTTCAGCCCCCAACATTCAGCCCCCAACATTCAGCCCCCAACATTCAACCCCTCAACCTTCAGCCCCCAACATTCAGTCCCCAGCCTTCAGCCCCCTATAATATTCTGGCACATACCCTACTGAGTTAAACTGATAAATCACCTAGCGTCCTGCAGCGTTAATATTGAGTAACTGATATAATGAATGTTGGTTTCGTGTTTCTTCAGGGAGCAGGTATTTAAGCTCCCCGACCAGTTGTGTTGAGTCGATAATCAAGCAGAATTGTTGTGTAAAAGAATTCATCCAGAGGTTCATAAGTATCAAATATTTTTAGTGATTATTCCTATGGTTTTCATATCCGGTGTGTTCCTATCTGTTCAGTAAGAAACATTGATATTTTTCTATGAGTAAAGGAACATATGACACTGTGTATAATAGTGACAGGAATATTTAACTTAAGTTGTGTCTCAGATTGTCGACTTTATAAAAATTTCAATCTACAGATTTTTACAAAGTTCATTATTTTTTGTGTTTATAGAGTCACTTGATGTTTGTGTTTACAGAGTCACTTGATGTTTGTGTTTATAGAGTCACTTGATGTTTGTGTTTACAGAGTCACTTGATGTTTGTGTTTATAGAGTCACTTGATGTTTGTGTTTACAGAGTCACTTGATGTTTGTGTTTATAGAGTCTCTTGATGTTTGTGTTTACAGAGTCACTTGATGTTTGTGTTTATAGAGTCACTTGATGTTTGTGTTTACAGAGTCACTTGATGTTTGTGTTTATAGAGTCACTTGATGTTTGTGTTTATAGAGTCACTTGATGTTTGTGTTTATAGAGTCACTTGATGTTTGTGTTTACAGAGTCACTTGATGTTTGTGTTTATAGAGTCACTTGATGTTTGTGTTTACAGAGTCACTTGTTTGTGTTTATAGTCACAAACATCAAAGGCCTCTATAAACACATTCATCAAGGAACTTCACAAATATCCTTTACTGAAGATAATTCCACTCAGAGTTGCACACCCACCGACCATACCTCACCAACTACGCCATCATAAAACATTCTAAGCGCCATTAAACGTCACTGAACACTGTAATGAACTTAATGGCGCCAGTAATATCTATACTTAAGTCATGAAAGCTTCTAGAGGTGACATTAATGATCTGTAGAAGGTAAGATGATAAAGGGTAGGTTATAAGAGACAGGTGGAACAGGTGGTAATGACACGTTACCTGAGCATCTGTTATTAATTACAGGTGGGTTTTTTCTTCATATTTGTTATTATTCACTAAGGCAGAAGTTACCTGTCTATCACTATAATCATTCAGGTAGGATAATTATGTAGCGTATCATCAACAAAGTCACGTATCATAATTTCCTCTCAAGACTCTATAAAATTATATTACATTTTCTGTACTAAGTTTCAATAGGTTATCATTATCAACACTTCATTACTATACGAGATGGTCTAAGTGATGCAGTATCTTGAATTGAATTTATTTGTCTCTGTGTAACTCTGGTGTTCGTAGTATTTTTTAATCTATTAGTATTATGTGTGTACTATATCTGTGTGTGTGTGTGTGTGTGTGTGTGTGTAGGGGGTACCTATCTTTCAAAAATTACACACAGACTTTTAAAAACAAAAATTAGACTCGGGTACACGTTAGCGAGGGCGTGGTTAGTCTGATCACTGCTGTCTGGCGTCCGTGGGCGTGTGGTGGAGGGAGGGAGGGATGGTGAGAGGGAGGGAGGGATGGTGGGAGGGAGGTTGGGAGGGAATAAGTGAGTGGGAAAGGGGAGTGATGGTCGTACCAGTTCAGAGTTCCGCCCATCAGAATGCATTCCTGCCGCTGATGGTGGAAGTTGTGGGCGGCTGGTCTTATGAACTCAATATCTCAAGTCTGGTGTCGCGTGCCTCTGTCTGTACCCCCCCCCCCCTCCTCTTTATCTCTGTCTGTCTGTCCGTCTGTCCCATTTTCTCTCTCTGTCTGTCTCTCTCTGTGGGAGGGGAGAAGAAGGGAAATGACTGATGAAGAGAAGTGAAGGGAGGTAAAAGGGAGAGGGAGGGAGATGGAGAGGGAGGGAGGGAGAGAGGTAGAGGGAGAGAAGTAGGGAGGTAGAGAGGGAGAGAACAAATGAGAAACAATTTTAGAATGTCTTTTATACGAGAGGTAGAGAGGAGGGAGGGGGGGGTGTGAGGTAGAGGTGTGGGTGATAAAGTATGTGGTCAGGGAATCACAGGGGAAGCATCTGTCAGTGTCTTCGGTAGTCACAGCAACAGCTCACGACACCCACACTCCCTCAGAGGAACACCTCCTCCATCACGATCTAGAACAGGAGGCAAAGTGACCTATAGTGTACCACCTTCTTCAGGATACCTTTAACACTGTCATATAGTGTACCACCTTCTTCAGGATACCTTTAACACTGTCATATAGTGTACGCCGTGTACTTCTTCAGGATACCTTTAACACTGTCATATAGTGTACCACCTTCTTCAGGATACCTTTAACACTGTCATATTTTGATGTTTTGTGTGTGTCCAGGAGATCGTCACCCCTCTGTTGTGTACACCTGTGACGGCATTAGACACAACACACCAGGTAAACTAAATCTGACAAAGTTTACATAGCTGTTTGTGATAGTGATATATATACTTCACTTATGCTCAGGTCAAGTTATAACGTTGATCTATCTATGATAATGATGGTAGTGATGATGATGGTAGTGATGATGATGGTAGTGATGATGATGGTAGTGATGGTGATGGTAGTGATGATGATGGTAGTGATGATGATGGTAGTGATGATGATGGTAGTGATGATGATGGTAGTGATGATGATGGTAGTGATGATGATGGTAGTGATGATGATGGTGGTAGTGATGATGATGGTAGTGATGATGATGGTAGTGATGATGATGGTAGTGATGATGATGATGGTGGTTGTGATAGTGATGACACAGGTGCTGTATGTGGTTAAGCCAAGTTGGAATCCAAACTAAGAACCTGATTTCAGATTTAAGTTTGAAGGAGAAATCTTTTGTGAATGTCTTGTGAACTGTGTCGTGGTTTAATACTGTGTTGGAGGTGGTATAGTGGTGGAGGTGGAGGTAGGGGTGGTGGTATGGTGGAGGTGGAGGTGGGGGTGGTGGTATGGGGGTGGTGGAGATGGTAGGGGTGTGTGTGTTTATAATAAGTTCTTGGCCAATATAAACAAACTCTATTTAATTTTACTAAACCTTACAACTAAAAAAAAAAATCTTATACCCTTATTTTCTACAATATAAATAACACATTACAATATACAATAACAAATTTGTTTTATTAACTTTTTACCAAACAAATTGTGTCGCCGTGACAATTATGATACATCGTCGCTCACTCACTCTCATTTACCGATAATTAACGTGATATTTATTAGTGTTTTAGTGTGAGAGTTGCGGCCACACATTGTAAACACAAGGTAATAATATATTGTGGTCAGTTACATTATAATACACTGAAGGGACACTAATTACAGGTGAAATATTCTGTTGTATCGTGTGTGTGTGTGTGTGTGTGTGTGTGTAGCGGAAGTTATGACCACAGACCAGGTGAGTGGTACCTCTTTCTACCATGTCCTGTGTTCCATCCCCAGCCCGGGTCGGATGTGAGAAGGGTGGTATCCTCACTACCTAATATTATAAGGTTTCTCCACCCTGAACGGCTAGTAAACTGATAAGGGGTAAAAATGACCAATTAGATAAATGTTGATTAGATTTCTTAGATGTATTTAACGTGTCAACAGTCTGAGGGCATGATGGCACCTCACACCTGTACCTCACACCTGTACCTCACACCTGTACCTCACACTTACACCTGCACACACCTGTACCTCACACCTACACCATCTTTATTTGTAGAGAAACAGTAGGTGAAAGGAGTAAATGTGTTTATAACTTGGAAATATAAGAACTAGTTGCCGAGCTGACTATCTTAACATTGTCTAGTTAAATCTAATAGTGTATTGAGGCTATTCAGTGAAGCTAGTTATTGTAGGTAATTTAGAGATGTGTGTCTCGTTGGCTGTACAGTTTGTCGGCGGCACTGGCCAGCCTATATACTCTGTTGGAGGGGTTAGGAGGGAGGGGGTGGGAGGGAAAGGGGGATGGAAGGGTAGGGAGGGAAAGGGTTGGGGAGGGATAGGGAGGGGTGGTGGTATGACAAGTCTGCCTTGGAGTGATGGGAGCAGCTCATAAACTGGAGGAGCAGCTCACAACCAGCCCGAGACGCCACCAGCAGCCGTGTCTTGATGGATCACACACACACACACACACACACACACACACACACACTTTTCTCCCATAACCAAAGAAACTATTGTATTTATTTTTGTTTCTTTTTAGTTCACATCACTGAAGCAGAGAGGCGGGAGGATCTGCCCCACTACCCGGGGATAGGTGCTGGAGACGACCTGAGGCTGCACTCCCTCGCTCACAGTCTGAGAGGAGGAGAGAGGGACACTTCGTTATTTAGTGCTTATCGTTGTTGTTATTGTCTATTATCTATAGTTTTTATCATCTCCTATGGTCAATCTTTTTATTTTTCAATCGATACAACATACTGTACTATAGAAAGTTTTACTGCGCATCTCTCCACCACATGGCAGAGGTTGACAAAAATAAAATCGACCTTATTCTGCATTAACATTTTGCTTTCGTATAAAACAGAAATGATTTGTTTGGTAAAATTCGAAAGAAAAAGTATGTATTCTCGACTATCCTATTTTATCTTCTAAGACAAAAGTAGTTAGGGATTGCTTCGGGCTTCAGTCATAACAAGGCTGCCAACCTGGCTATAAATAAGTGGTTGGTACGACTGAAGGAACATACCAAAAATATATTTAATTTTTGTTCGTAATGTACATATAGCTCGTTCATCAGCTTCAAGCGATTGTTACTGATCAAGTATCATGAATTGATTTGTTAATTAGGCCTTTTGGGGTCAAATGCAAAATAAAAATGATATAGAATAATTATGAAGGTATTTTATTTGATTTCCTTCATTTTATAATTGATAGTTTAGTAATACTGCTTCATGATGAGTTGGCCCGAGAGGATGACGTCTACTAGGAACACAGAGGCAGCCATTTAGTCCTGTTCCATGTTTGAGTTCCAGGGGCGGATCCAGGAATATCAAAAGTGGGAGGGTCCAAGAAGTGTGGGTAGGGTAACCTGGCCAGCAAAGAGAGCCCATCCACCTGGGGGGGGGGGAGCTGTAGACCCCCTGAAAATTGTTTAACTCTGACCAGTATCGGGGGCATTTTGAGGTCATTTTGAAGCCATGTGCACTTGATATTGGGAACTATTCTGAGGTCAATAGTAATTAATTTTTACTATACAAATATGCCTGAGTACAATACTGCCATTAGGAAAAGTATTGGAGTTTTCTGATGATAAGGGGGGGGGGTTCCTACCGCTGGATCTGCCATGAGTTCAGTGCCTTTCATATGACATTCTCTGTAGAGCCTTTGTCAAAAGCATCAACTCTCCGTTATATATCGACTTTCGACGAGTCTTTTACTCTTTGTTCTTTGTTGTTATTTTATCAGACATTTTAAAATTATATATTTTATAATAGTTACCCTTTTTAACAGTGCATTTTCTATGATATACACCCGTGGTATCACTCCATTTTCTACTTCTTTAACTCTTTTACCTCCCTTATTCAATTTAATAATGTACTGCTCCACCTGATTTTAAAGTTGTTTAAAGAATCTACTGTACAATATTTCATACTATATATATACATAAAAATAGTAAAAAGGAAATGAATAGTTACTGATATCCTATATGTGTTGTATCACACTTATCAAAGAAAACGTCTTTGTGATGTCATGGTCTCGTCGCCAGTCACAACGCGAGGAAGATAATCAGAGCGTTCGGTAAAAACCAGCGGAATTACGGCAACCCTGCCTGGTGCTCAATGTGAACAAGGCAGTCGAGGGATGTAGACCTGAAAATAACCGGATGTCTCTGGTGCAACGTTAGATGCTGATATCTATCATGGGAAAGTTCCTACGAGTTATTGGTGACAGTAGGAGAGATGCCATATTCCCAGAGGACCAAAGGACAAGTTGAGCTGCCGAGAACTTAGGAGTATCTCTGGAAAAAGTGAGTTTATTACTTGAGTTTTGTATGTTTGATTAATGTAGGTCCTATAGTTTGGGATAATACATGGCGTAACTAATATCAGTAATTTACGTTGAGTGCCTGACTACCACTACTGGCGGATAACTACACCAGACGATTATTATTCCATTTATGGTTAATATTCGTCCATTGGCTGTCAGCAGGTTTCCAATTTTCAATATTACAGACACAAAGGCGAGAGAAACTAGACATACGACTTCATAATTATCATTTCTTGTGCAAATCAATATTTAACGGAGTATCTTACAAATTTATACTCATATGTTTCTGCCTCCGCCATGTTGCAGGAGTCACTTGTCTCCTCCTCTTCGCGACATGACAACCAATGACCTTCAAGTTTCGTGTCATGTGACTTGGCTGGCCAATCATTTTTGGTCATTCGTTAACCACCCATCACCTTTTTTCACATGAGAAATGTATTTTTCGCTGGTTTTCTTGCTGTTTTAGATGAATCTGACATTTATCTTTGGGGCAAATCACTTGTTTTTTTTTTTAGTTAGGTTAGGACGTGGCCTGTTAGGTTAGGTCAGGTAACTTAACCAAAGATAAATGTCAGAATCATTTAAAACAGCAAGAAAACCAGCGAAAAATATATTTCTCATGTGAAAAAAGGTGATGGGTGGTTAACGAATAATGACCTCATTTTTAACCAGCCTTCCACCGCGCACTTTCAAATTGTGAAGCCATATGATGAGTGTTGTCTCGCATATCTGTTTCTTGGCGAGTTTATTTAGCAAAAGGCTGCCTCGTGTCGGTAACAAACTATAATCATGAGTTTATGCACTTTTGACCACATATACAATCTTAAGAATTTTTTTTTAAGCATACCTTACGAATTTATTAACAAATTTTAAACTGATATACCAATTTTAGTTCACATTCGTCATTTCTCGTGTCTCTCGGATGTGTTTTGGGGGAGGGAAGGGGTGAGGTAATCGAAGAAATATTACTGGAAGTCCTCACTAAACCAGAAAAAAAATGTCGAAGAAAACTGTCACGAAAATGTTGCCATTGGTATTATTAATTAGTAAGAGACTTTTACTGCCAAATGATCCGAGAAATAAATAGTACAATAATAATAAAGATCTAACTGTTTACTGGTGGTCTGGGAAAAGCCGAGTGAAGAAGTAAACGAGAACAGAGCCTTAATGACCACCATGACATCAACCATTAGAAAATAACAAATTATATCATATTTTACGACCGTACTTCCGCAGCCACAATAGATGGTTATAATGGAGACAGTACTTCACTTGAGTCGTGTTTGTGAGAATATTTACTACCTAAGACATTAAAACATCACTTAAAGCAATAAAAAGGTAACTTACTTTATTATCGCAGCACTGTCAAGTTGGTCACGCGACACACACAAATAGCAGTTCCCCATCTTGATATTTATATATTCTTTAGGTGGCTCACAAATAGACCGTCTACAGCCGTTGCCATAGGATCCTTGCCATAGTCATTGTCATAGTTGTCTTGGGGTAATTACCATAGTCGTTTTCATAGTCGTTGACATAAGGCCATGGTCATAGTCGTTGGCATAGGGTTGTGGTCATAGTCTTTGCCATAGTCTTTGCCATAGTTTTGCCATAAAATTGTCATAGGGTTGTTGCCATAAATTTTCTATAGGGTCTTTGCCTTCTGGTCTTAGCCTTAGTCATTGTCATAGTCGTTGTCTTGGGGTCGTCACCATAGTCGTTATCTAGTCATTGCCATAGGTTCGTGACCAAAGACACTATTATAGGGTCGTTACAATAGTCGTTGCCATGGTCATCACCGTGGTCGTTGCTAAAGGATCCTCGTCATAATCGTCGCCATAGACCCCTAGACATAGTCATCACCATAATCATTGCCATAGTCGTCGCCATGGACCCCTAGACATAGTCATCACCATAGTCATCACCATAATCGTTGCCATAGACCCCTAGATATAGTCATCACCATAATCATCACCATAGTCATCACCATAATCGTCGCCATAGGGACCAAATAATCAGTTGTGTGTTGTGGTCATGTAGTAAGTGAAACACACAGATGGACGTATCATAACCTGGGGTCACTCGTGTCTTAAGTGGATTGAACTGAAACGCCTCACTCCTACCTGGACCTGAGTCATCATGTGTTTCTCACGCTAACTTTATCTCCCTCGACAAAGCTCATGGGAGATTAGTATGGTTGATATAACTTACACACTTCCCATTGGTGCTACAC
>NW_024729259.1:5307511-5337336 GCF_018991925.1 Homarus americanus
GCTAATGGGATAACTTTTCACTATCAAAATTAGACACTTTCCTTCCTTCCTTTCCCACGGGTCACGTAAGCCAAGTTTCTTAACAACATGTAGAATAGGTGTTAATGGCTGTGTAAAGTAATTAAGAATAAATTACCTTAGAGATAGTGAGATAAAGATAGTGGGTTGGAAAGAAATACTGAGAGAGAAATACGGAGATAGAGATGATAAACACACACACACACACACACACACACACACACACACACACTATACCGGGAGAACTTTTTCAATACACTACACAAGACCAAAAATTCACGACTCATTCATAACCTCAACTTTACACATTCTCGGTCGTGTGGGGGTTTGTTTACATTGTGTGAGTGTCAGCTGTTTTCACCACCACATCAGCTGTTGCCGACGGGGGATTTTTTTTTTTTCTGTATTTTGTATTTATTTTTTTTGTAATGTCTGTAATTCTGGACGTTAGTGAGTTACTGATAATGTTTAGTGTAAATTATAGGAAGTAAGAAAGTGTATAATACTCTACACGTAACATATGAATTATACATAAACGGTGTATAATGAATGATGTATATTATGTTTTATACTTGTATTACACATGGGGAATAAATAATGTAATGTTGTTGTTCATTATACACGCATGGAGTGAAAATAGTCATTGTATAATACATAAATTACGTATTATAGAATAAAATTATATTCAAAGTTACACTGATAACATATACAGTATTTACAGGACAAGGTTCTATACTGACCACTGATTATACTGACCACTGATTATACTGCCCACTGAATATACTGACCACTGATTATACTGCCCACTGAATATACTGCCCACTGAATATACTGCCCACTGAATATACTGACCACTGAATATACTGACCACTGAATATACTGACCAAACACAATGATGTACAGTGTCACAGTATAGGTCACAGTGTTACAGTATTATGGAGGTAATATACTGTACTTGGAGCCACAGGTATATGTACAGTATAGTGTCAGTGTAGCCGATACTGTGAGAGAGAAGTCTACTCCTATGTTTAGAACAGACAGATGAGAGTAATTCTATATCCCCCCCCTCTCTCTCCCTCACCCCATTTCTGTGTGTGCGTGTGTGTGTGTGTGTGTGTGTGTGTAGACAGACAAACTTACACACAGGACAACACTGCTGGGAGACCTTACAGTGTATATAGAAGATTTGGTGGTCAGGTCTTAAGAGGCAGCAGCAGTATTAAGAGACGCCTACTGCTATTAATGGTCTCCTACCCTCACCTCACACCCCACACCCCTCCTACCCTCACCTCACACCCCTCCTACCCTCAACTCACCCCCCTTCTACCCTCACCTCACACCCCTCCTACCTTCACCCCACACCCCTCCTACCCTCATCTCACACCCCTCCTACCCTCACCTCACACCCAAGCTCGACAATGGAAGGTTTTAATGGGAAATTCTCCACCACCGTCCGGGCCAACAGAGCTGTGTTATAGAGACGATTATTGTGATTACTTTCTTCGTCACTTTAAGGTGTGGTGGCCGTTCTTGGTCTGTTGGGTCACCTATACCTGTGTGTTTGTGTACCTGTGTTGTTGATTAAATGTTTGTCTATAATGGGGAAGGTTTTCTGTCAGTTTTTTTTTTTTTGTCCGAATGTTCGTAATTTTATCCTTGTGTCCGTATATGTCCGTAGTTTTACACCTTTATGTCCGTATAGTGTCCGTAGTCTCTTTACCCATGTCTACCCGTCCGTCTTGACAGTACGTACAGCCTGGTATATGCTTCCCCCACACACACACAATTACCTAGAGTCACGAGAGAGAGAGAGAGAGAGAGAGAGAGAGAGAGAGAGAGATAAAAAGGTCTCTCTCGTTATCTCTCTCGGTATAAGAGCTTCATGTACTCTGGAGGTTTCAGTACAATTGGTATTTCATCTACTGGAGTTTACAGCTCAAGAAGGCTTCATTTATATACGAGGCTTCACCGCAAAGAGAATTCATTGGTTGAAGGTGATCATTTTGTTTATGGTGGCTTCTCTTTAGGTAGGTTTCATTTACTGGGGGCTTCATTACAATTAGGTTTCATTTACTAGGTGCTTCAAGTAGGCTTCATTTATAGCACGCTAAAGTAGGTTTCACTTCTAACGCTTCATTTCTAGCAGTAAACAAATAGGCTTCACTAACTAGAGGCCTCAAGTGAGCTTCATTTCGTCGAGGCTTCAAGCGGGCTTCATTAACTAGAGGTTTCAAGTGGGCTTCATTAACTAGAGGCTTCAAGTGGGCTTCATTTACTAGAGGCTTCAATAAGCTACTTGTGGTGAGTTTAACAACGCCAGAACTTCTACACGTTGCCACTTAATGTGTTCAATAGTTCTTCGACAGACGGCAGGAGGAGGAGGAGGAGCGAGGAGGAGGAGGAGAGAGAAGGAGGAGAGAGAAGGAGGAGAGAGGAGAGGAGGAGGAGAGAAGGAGGAGAAGGAGGAGGAGAGGAGAGGAGGAGGAGAGGAGGAAGAGGAGGAGGAGAAAAGGAGGAGGAAGAGAGAAGGAGGAGGAGAGGAGGAGGAGGAGGAGGAGAGGAGGAAGAGAGAAGGAGGAGGAGGAGAGGAGGAGGAGGAGGGAGGGGGAGGAGGAGGGAGGGAGGAGAGGAGGGGGAGGAGGAGGGAGGAGTGAGTGGTGCAGAGTGGTGATGGTGGTGGAGATAATGGAGGAGGTAGTGGTGATAATGGTGGTGGAGGGGAGGCGGCGGCCGGGGGCACGTTCCCAAGTATAAAGATGTTTTCCATGTACAGTGTGTGACGCCTGAGGGAGGAGGGAGGAGGAAGACGAGGGAGGCCGAGAGAGGGGGGGGGGAGGAGGAAGGGAAGACAAGGGGGGCCAGAAAGAGGGGGGGGGAGGGGGAGGGAGGAGGGGGAGAAGAGGGGGGAGGAGGGGGGAAGAAGGGAGGAGCAGGGGTTAGGGAGGAACACGAGGAGGAGAAAGAGGAGGAGTTAACCCTAGCTTGAGAAGAGAAGGGGAAAAGAGGTAGAAAGGGAGAAGAGGTAGAAGGGGAGAAGAGGTGAAGGGAAAAGGAGGTAGAAGGAGATGTTTGTTTTACTCCCCGGGGTCGCTCAGGTCAGTGTGTGTATGTAACTTTATCGTCCCTGAAGGAGGTATGATGTGGGAGCTAGGAGTCATGATAAGGAAGGAAGGAAGGAAGGAAGGAAGGAAGGAAGGAAGGAAGGAAGGGAGACGCAAGAGAAAACTGATAAAAAGGAGGCAAGGAGAATGAGGTGTGGAGGTAAGGAGGAAGGTGTGGAGGTAAGGAGGAAGGTGTGGAGGTAAGGAGGAAGATGTGGAGGTAAGGAGGAAGGTGTGGAGGTAAGGAGGAAGGTGTGGAGGTAAGGAGGAAGGTGTGGAGGGTGACACAGGTGCGAGTGCAGACAATGGCTTCATTAATCCCTTCGTCAGGATGTTAACGGAGCCGAGAATTGCACCTCCCTCCTCCTCCTCCAGCTGGCGATGGAGGAGGACCTTGGTGGAGGAAGACCATGGTGGAGGAAGACCTTGGTGGAGGAAGACCTTGGAGGAGGAAGGTCTTGGAGGAGGAGGTGGTTCCGTTAACTACACCATCTGCACAGTTGATTTTTATTTTCCTCGTCGTAATAATAATAACAGCTGGTGGGGAGGCAACACTGAAGGTGGTTGATGATGCTATCGAGTCATGTCTAAGGAATAACCCAGGAAGACCGGACAACTCGTCAACTGCACTGGTTAATTTACTTCCGAAACAACCCGACAGACGCATTACAACACACAGATTTAGGGGTTAATGATAAGTACAGGGACCTTAAACCAAGAACCTTAAACCAAGAACCTTAAACCAAGAACCTTAAACCTTAAACCAAGAACCTTAAACCAAGAACCTTAAACCAAGAACCTTAAACCAAAAACCTTAAACCAAGAACCTTAAACCAAGAACCTTAAACCAAGAACCTTAAACCAAGAACCTTAAACCAAGAACCTTAAACCAAGAACCTTAAACCAAGAACCTTAAACCAAAAACCTTAAACCAAAAACCTTAAACCAACCACCCCCCCTCCACCCCGTGTACTGCACCTCCTCCTCACCCCTCCATTAGTCAACCTGACTCCCATTTTCTCCTGTTAACCCCCTCCCCTCCCCGCCAGTAACCTCCCTCAGTGGCCAGCGTCTACAGGCTTGAGGAGTGTGTGTGTGTGTGTGTGTGTGTGTCTGTCTCTGTCTCTCTGTCTCTCTCTTTCTGTCTCCTCTCTTTCTCTGTCCATCTAACTGTCCATTTCCATCTTTCTACCCGTCTTGTTTTTTTTCTCCTTCATTCTTATTCTCTTTTGTTCCTTATTTTTCATTATTCATTTTCTCCTCTCTTCCCTCCTCCTGTTTCTATCGCTTTTATTAATTTTTTTCTGTTATCCTTTATTTTATTTTCACTGTTCTTCCTCTTCTCTCTCTCCTATGTATGTATATATGTATGTATGTATGTATGAATTAACATATACATACATAGTTACATAGACAAGAAGCGGTGAAGATAATAACGAAAGTAAACAACAACAACAACAACAACAACACACGATAATAAAACACAGGAAATATAAACACAGCTAAAATAAACAATAAACAAACGTGGGAAAGAAACACAAGAGAAACACACAAAGAGGAATAAAAACAAAAAGAAAACAAAAAAAAAGACAGGATACAGATATATGAGACAAACACTGACGAGGATAAACAAGATAAACAAAAAAAATAAATAAAAATAATAATGATAACAGGAGATAAATTAAAGAGGGAGAGACGGAAGAAGGCCACGGAGGGGAGGGGAAGGAGGGAGAGGGGAGAGGGGGGTGGAGATAGAAGGGGAAGGAGGGGGAGGGGATGGCTTCGCTACACCATCTGTGAAACGGCAGGTGGACACGCTAACTGCTCCTACCAGCTTCTTCACCACCTGTTTCTCCTCTTTATAACACACACACACACACACACACACACACACACACACACACACACACTCACTTTCTTACATACACGTCCTGGTAAAAAAAATCCTGACCACGTACATCCTAGGGGAGAAAAAATTGCTATTTCCTGACACGATATCCGCTACATCCTGGGGGAAAAAACTGACAAACGCATCACATCCTAGAAAAAAAAACACGTGACGAAGAAAACAACAATAATAATAATAATAATAATAATAATAATAATAATAATAATAATAATAATAATAATAATAATAATAAAGAAAGAGAGACCCATAATACAGGTTTGCGAACACGTCAGAGTGAAGGCACCATCTTACAGGGAGGGTAGGGAAGGAGGGAGGGAGGAGGAGGAAGAGGGATTTAGAGGGAGGGAGGGAGGAAGAGGGATTTAGAGGGAGGGAGGAGGAGGAAGAGGGATTTAGAGGGAGGAAGGGAGAACACTGCAGATACCCTCATTTTAAAATCCTGAGTGTTGGAATAATACGAGTATTTATTTCTCTCCCTCCTTCTCTTTCCCTCCTTCAACCCATCTACGTCCTTTCCTACTTCCTTCATCCTTATCCCCCCCCCCCAGCCACACCTAAGAGCAGTATTATGTAAACAATCATCTGCCGTCAACTTTCCTCTCCTAACCCACACAAAAAAAATATTCTTTTTTTTTTTACGCAGCTTTTGTTCCTTGTGTTGACTAAGAGACTCCTTCCCTTACTTCACTCTGACTTCAGGGGTTTCAGACGTCAGTTTAGAGGATTTTCTGTGACTTCAACGTGACTTCAGAGCATCTTTTGTTAGGTTAAATTGATTTCAGAAGGACTATGTAACTTCAAGTGAGTGGGAAGTATCCGATGTCATTTCAGAGGGACTTCAGAGTATATTGTTAAGTTCAGAGCCTTATATGGGAACCACAAAATGAACCTAACCCCAAACGTGACATCAGAATGAACGCAGAACATCTCAGGTGATATCAATATTGACTTCAGAGAATACTTTAATGAATTCAGGACATCATGTATTGGACTTCAGAATAATGCTGTCATTCCAGTGTGATGTTAATGTAGTTTGAGGATATTCTAAGTGACTTCAGAATATCCAACACTAACTTCAGAGATTCTTGGCCTAGCTTCAGAGATTCTTGGCCTAACTTCAGATAAACTTGTAATGAGTTGAGAACCTCTTGTGTTGACTGCACCATGAAATTCAGTCCGGGTGTGATTTCAATTTTTTTCCTGTCTGTCTGTCTCTTCCCCCCCCCCCCCACACATACAGAGAAAGTGGTGCAAAGTTAAAGAAAATGGAAAGTAATATGCACTTCCAGATTCTCTCAAAGTCGAAAGTAAAATCAGCAAGTAAAGTCCGCAAGTAAAGTTTAGAAGTAAAGTCCGTAAGTAACGTCTGTAAGTAACGTCCGCAAGCAAGTAAAGTCACTCAAAGTCGGATAACAAAGCCCTCACAAACTTTACATTAAACTCTACTTAACAGCTGCGAGAAGTTCCGTAGAGTTATGTAGTTAACAGTTAATGGGAGTTATGAATTACCTCTGACGTCAGTAAATATTTGGTGAGATTTTTTCCAATTGGTTGATAATTAGATTTTCTTTGTAGTTAATCTCATCTCAAACAGTCGCTTTAAACTAATTTATTTCGATTTTTTCCCAAGAAATTTATTTTATTTTTATACTGTAGAAAAAAGTATATATTCTATTTCGATGATTATTTTTAGTTTTGTCTTATTTTAGAATTTATACATAAGCCACAAGGGAAATTTATTCAGATTTATTCAGATTTTTTTCTACGCGGTGTGGTAGTATTTAGGATAGATTTACTCTGTCTCAATTTATTCTTCTTAATTTAAACTTATTCCAGACAGTCGTTGAAAGATAATGTATTCGGGTTTAGTTATAGATTTTTTTCTCCTGCCATTTGTATTTCATTCAGTTTAATTCATCAGTTTTAATCTCCTTTTGATATTTTCTTCCGTGAGTTTATTCTCCAATGGGTAGATTTATTCGGTGGCTGAGTGGACGCAACACACGCCTCCTGTCCTAAGGGAAATTGGTTCAATCCCAGCTGTAAATGGGTACTGAACGTTACAGCTGAGGAAGTGAACGTGATCAAGTGCAGTGTCGACCACCAGGGGTACAGGAACCACTGATAAGTTCGCCCTACAATATTTCATTCTCGGTGACATATAATAAATAAATAAATAAATAATAGTAATAATTATAAAATAATAATAATAGTTCTTTCTATTTATTTCTATTCATTATCTATATTCAGGATTATCAAATAGTTCGTCTGGGTCACACTAGGTCACACTGGGCCACACTAGGTCACACTGGGTCATACTGGGTCACACTAGGTCACACTGGGCCCACACAAGGTCACACTGGGTCACACAGTAAGGACATGCTTAACAGTAATCCACCGTGAAACTCCTAAAATTATCTTCTTGCCTCCTGCCTCCTCTCCCTTTATCAACTTCTCTCTCTATTCCTCTTCATTTGGGGAGTAAAGTGGCGGAGGGTGACTCTATTCAGTTTTTCTCTCAACATAATTTACTTTTCCGACTGTCTAATTTGCCCTCGGGTGGACCAGCATCCGGCCAAGGTGGTGCAGTAACCCACCAACCTCTGCATAATGGTGGACCAACATTTAGGTTGACTGCAGCCCATCAAAACTTGGATCTCTCAGAAGTAAGACCTACTAAGACAGTGACCTAATTGGATGGGGACCTAATGGGGGTGGGGACCTATTAGAACCGAGACATAATGGGATGGGCACCTATTTGAACTAGGACCTAATCCTACTTGGTTCACTTGACATTAGGTTAGGTTAGGAACATGACGGAATAAACACTCCGAATTTGACCTTGACCCCAGATGACCTCAAGGGCTAACAACAAATAATCCTGACCTCATCTAACCTTAAAAGTTTCCAATAAATTAGGTCAGTTTTTGATAAGCTAAGACAAACGCACACACGGTCTCTGATCTTGACCTAATCCCATCCTCAAGGTGTATTAATAAACAGGTGTAAAACAGGTACCTGGTCGAGCATAATGACTCATTAACCTCGTCGTGAACAAGAGCCGAAGTATAATTATCGTCCTTAATTCGTGTATAAGTATGAAGTATGATAAATTACTTGTTGACCTTTGGCGTAGGATTCACTGGGTATAATATCTAGGGAATTATTATACTGGTCAATTATCACCTAATGAAGTATGTGCCAATAATCAGACTTGGCATTTGAATTATAAGGTTATCTCTCTCTCTCTCTCTCTCTCTCTCTCTCTCTCTCTCTCTCTCTCTCTCTCTCTCTCTCTCTCTCTCTCTCTCTCTCTCTCTCTCTCTCTCAAAAAATAATCGGCACTACGAATTATACACATAACCAATACTAACATACCACACCACATTATAAACACACATTAACATACACAACATATTTCAACATTATCATCTACATTCACACACACAACCTAAATACCCGTAAACCTCACCTACTGTATTTCAACATTAACCTACGTACAGTAAATATTAACATAACCCACGTCGTAAAATTTTAACATAACCTATTTTAACTTTAATCACAAAAATTAATAAACATTGATCTCCCAGCATTAACCTAACCTAACCTGACCTGATCTGACCTGACCTATGGTGGACGCGAGCCATGCATAAACACGATAGGTTAAATAAATGACAAGTACGGATGATGGTGGTGATGGATGGTGATGGTAGTGTGGTGATGGATGGTGATGGTAGTGTGGTGATGGTAGTGTGGTGATGGTAGTGTGGTGATGGTAGTGTGGTGATGGTAGTGTGGTGATGGTAGTGTAGTGAGGTAGTGTGGTGATAGATGGTGATGGTAGTGTGGTGATAGATGGTGATGGTAGTGTGGTGATAGATGGTGATGGTAGGTGATAATGTTGTGAGCTTTAAAAGTTTCAATAATTTCTAAATCTCAAGGAATTAATCTACGTCTACATGTGTTCAAAAATGTTCGAACGTGTTATTTTAGATAATGTTTTCCATCAATAAATTATAACAAATTAGACAAAACGAGAAAATAACAAGAAAAACAGGGACAGACACAGACAGCCAGACAGACAGACACAGACAGACAGACAGACACAGACAGACAGGCAGGCAGACAGACAGACAGACAGACACAGACAGCCAGACATGGGACAGACAGCCACAGACAGACAGACAGACAGACAGACAGACAGACAGACAGACAGCCAGCCAGACAGACAGACAATTAGACAAAATAATTAAATTAAAAATACCTTATCTTCACAAATAAATTAAAAATCCCGTACAGGTGATTACCACATTACTGTCATGGCGGCTACTACTTAATTACTCTACTAGGTAATTAACACTAATGACCCTGATCATATAAACTCTGGGTACTAACCATTCTCCATTATCTTTTGCGTTTTCTTTTTCGTTTTCTCTTGGTGTAGTTTTTCATTTTTAGGTGTTTGACAGACAGAGACAGACAGACAGACAGAGACACAGACAGACAGACAGACAGACAGAGACACAGACAGAGAGAGACACAGACACAGACAGAATGCTGCCGCTCCACTGCTTGGTTTGGCATTGTCTCGAGCGTGGGTCAGTGTGTGTGTGTGTGTGTGTGTGTGTGTGTGTGTGTGTGTGTAGGTTCACACACACACGTGGTTGAGGGCACACACCGTTGTGGCCACACCCCTGTACTGTAAACACTGAGTGACGTCATACACCCCCACACACCACCATATAGGTCAGTGTATCCACCCCGCGCCTCCCCCTCCCCCGTTTGGCATTATTTTTAACACCGTGTCATTAGCCAAAGCTGTTCATTCTACCCACCTACACTGGCACCCCCACCACACTGGCACCCCACCTACACCGGCACCCCACCCACACCGGCACCCCACCTACACTGGCACCCACTCACTGGCACCCCACCTACACCGGCACCCACTCACTGGCATTCCCCACCTACATGGCACCCCCACTCCACACCGAGCACCCCCACCTACACTGGCACCCCCACTCACACCGGCACCCCCACCTACACTGGCACCCCACTACACCGGCACCCCCACTCTACACCGGCAGCACCCCTCACCCACTGGCACCCCCCACCCATACCGGCACCCCCCACCACACCGGCACTTCACCTACACCGGCACCCCCACCTCACCCCACCTACAGTTCGTCTGTTTAAACACTTGAGTGCCATTGTACTCAAAGGTTATGTTGACATCTCTGGTATGGCACATAAGTGGTTCATACTTATGGCAACGCTGCAGTTCACTATTATGGCAACACTACAGAGTGGTTCAATTAGGCTTTGGTAACACTGCAGGACCAGCTCATTAAACTATGGTAACACTGCACGCATAAGTCAAATAATATAGGGTAATAGATAGATAGATAGATAGATAGATAGAATACAACATGGTTACACTGCAAGGGTGGTGTTCAAGCAGATGCACTGGTAACACTGTACTCTCCAGATATTACAAAATAGATCAATTCTGGTAACACTGTAAGGATCAGTTTCCTCAATGCATTAACAAACTTCTCTAAATTAACTTCAACTTGAATTAGGGTCAAGTCATTACAATTATTATTACAGCACTGCAGAGGTCGTTCACTGCATGGCCTATTGGCAACACTGGGAACCTGATGCCATAAACCACTTCATGGCAACACTGACTGGTTGATCCACGGCAACGTACAATGAGTTTATTTATTTAGATTAACGTTAATAATGTGTGTGTGTGTGTGTGTGTGTGTGTGTGTGTGTGTGTGTGAGTGGTGGAGTGGTGGTGTGGGTGGAGTGGAGTGGAGTGAGTGTCAGGTGGGGTCAGGTGGTGGTGGTGGGTGTGTGTGTGGAGTGGGTGGAGCAATGGTGGTGTGTGTGGAGTGCGTGTGTGTGTGCTGGGCAGGTGTGTGTGGTGGGTGTGTGTGGTGGAGTGTGTGTGGGTGTGTGTGTGTGTGTGTGTGTGTGTGTGTGTGTGATGGGGAAAACCTAACATCCAGGTCTAGCATATCATTAAACCTAGTTTTAAAAAACATTTATGTCAAAAGAACTTCAACAACGAACTATGTGATAAAACTAACTCTTTCTGGCATTCACCAAGTCACCCAGCATTCTTAGGTGGAATTAGTATACCCAGTTAATACTAGTTCTATCTTACAGCCTGTGTGGCTTCTAGTTTTAACTAATCAAAACTATAGTTCTGCTTTATTTTAGGTTTTAACTAACACACACACACAAACACACTATATATATATATATATATATATATATATATATATATATATATATATATATATATATATATATATATATATATATATATATATATATATATATATATATATGTCAAACTTATTGTAATGTAAGAACTATATTAACACCACAGTTGTAAAGTAACCAAATAAATGTTACTTGAGTACTGTACTCAAGTAACATTTATGGGTACCTACTTTTTAAAAAGAACTAAGATTTTTTTCGTACTTTTACTTAAGAAAGATTTTCTGGTACATTTACTCCAATACAATTGAACTAAAAATCGTTACTCGTTACATGACCCAAACAAACAAACAAACAAAGTTTTAATGTGTGTGGCAAACTAATAATTAATTTATTTAAAATAATTAATTAATTATCAACCATATTAAACGAGGTCTGGTGAGGTGGTCAGGTCAGGTGGCCATAACAGCGGACTTTCACCTTTGATCTTGTGTCCATCACCACCCGCCTCACCTAGCCGTCCATCACCACCCGCCTCACCTAGCCTACCCTCACCCACTCCTTACTCCACCTAGCCTACCCTCACCACTCATATCACCTGGCCAACCTCACCACCCGCCTCACTAGCCCTACCCTCACCACTCGCCTCACCCTAGCCCTACCCTCACCACTCGCCTCACCCTAGCAACCCTCTGCCAACATCACCTAGTAACCCTCACCACCCGCCTCACCTAATAGTCATCTACCACCTCCTTAACCAACCCTCACCACCATATCACCTAACCAACCTCACCACCGCCTCACCTAGCAACCCTCTACCACTATCACCTATTAAACCCTCACCACCATATCACCTAGCCAACCCTCACCACCCATATCACCTAATAGCCCTCTACCACTTATCACTAAGCCAGCCTCACCACCCGCCTCACCTAGCCAGCCCTCCACCACCCGCCTCACCCTAGCCAGCCCTCACCACCCGCCTCACCTAGCCTACTCTCACCACTCGCCTCACCTAGCCTACCCTCACCACCCGCCTCACCTAGCCTACTCTCACCACCCGCCTCACCTAGCCGTCCATCACCACCCGCCTCACCCCACCTACCCTCTGATTCCCCTCACCCACCGAGTCCCCTCTCTTCTCCTCCACCTTTCCTTCAGGGGTTTGGTCTTCCTGTTAGACGTCAGTTGCACTTTGCATATACCTGTACCTAAAATGAATTTCAAAGACACCGTGATTCTAAAATGGTAAACATAACTCCGTCTTAGATATAAAGTCTGTACCTATACATATGTGTGAGACTGAGTGCACCCCCCAACACCCGCCAGATGTTACGTGGTGAGAAAAATTCAGCCACTCATCAATTAGAATCGAAGAGTGACGTCACCACAGCCACGCCCCAATTAGAAGGACAGTTCACGGTGAGTCTTGGTCAGACTCAGTCACTATGGAGGCAACAGTCATCCACAAACTCAACTGAAGGAGCTTGATAGCCACTTGGCATGCCCAGGGGATGGAATGGAGCTACTGAGGTGTTTCCCAACATTATGTGACTTATCTCTCAAGCTTAACACCCCACTACCTGCATCTGCTGCCTGTGAGCGTCTGTTTAGTAATGCTGGGCTATTATTTATTATTTAATTAATTCACTACACTGCAGGGGGCGACAAGCCTAGTCATAAGGCCATGCGGTCAGACACTAAGACATTGGTACCCGTGTCTCGCAGGACACGCTATGACTTGTGATATGGTGACAACATTGATATGGAGACAACGTTGATATGATTTAAGGACAATGGGAGTGAGCGCCCACCAAAGCCTGGGTACCGCACAATAATTAAATCTAAATTATTACGAATAAGTAGGTGGTGACATTGTGGTTAGTGACTCTCCCTGTGGAGGTCCCTGGTAGTGGGACAGCCAAGGCAATACAGTACAGTAGTGTTGAAGGGGGTTAGTGGTGGGACAGTTACAGTTTACAGTAAGAGAAGTGCGGGTCATCCCCCACCTCAGATACTTGTGTGGATAAGGAAGACAGTGATCATAGTGTTGGATGGATATATTTTCAGCCCGTTCACCATCCCTGCCATGGAGTGTAGGGAGAGGAGCGGCTGAACGTACGAGTCATCTCTTGGTAGGTCAGGCTGGGCATATATTTAGGCCTAAAAGATCCTGATTGGACAGCCATAATTTTAAGAATCAGTTATTGATTAATCTCAATAGAAAGATTAGCAAAAAAACAAGTGAAATCCTACGAGTCTTATTTTTATCTTAAGTTAACTTTTTTTTGTATAATTTAATGTGGATTTATTTTAATGAGACGAATAATAATTTTTGGTTACTTTTTACTTCTAATACTTAAGTAAGTACCTTAAGAATGAGATACTTTTTACCTCTACTTGAGTAATATTTTGCCAATGTTACAATACTTTTACTTAAGTAACAAAGCCCAGTACTTTTTACAACTCTGATTAACACACACACACACACACACACACACACACACACACGAGGTGGTTAGGGTAAACTTCCCACCATTGGTAAAACATGTAGCAACAAGTACTGAAAAGACGTTTTGTTTGTGTTCAGGCAGCCCGAGGAGGAGGAGGTGCATGGAGGGAGGAGGTGCATGGAGGAGGAGGGAGTGCATGGAGAGGAGGAGGAGGTACATGGAGGAAGGAGGGGAGGAGGTGCATGGAGGAAGGAGGGAGGGAGGAGGAGGAGGAGGAGGAGGAGGAGGAGGAGAGGTGCATGGAGGAGGAGGAGGAGGAGGAGGAGGTGTTGGAGGTCACGCATTCAGGAACTTGAGTCAACTTATTGATTATATAAACAGAATTAAAGGCGAGTGTTAGTGGTCATTATAGGCAGGTAACCCATCCTTGTGACTCCTCCCTGTTAGCAGAGTTTCACGTTACCTGTAGATCAACCTCCTCCAGCGTTAGTTCACATTAAAATAAACAGCCTAACCAAACCAAAACATAACGCTAACCTAACCTAACCTAACCAAACAACCTAACACTAACCAAACTCTCAAGTAGCCTCTAATCTTCACATGATCCAGAGACTCAAAACTCGTCCATCCCATCAACCTAAGGCTCCTCCAGCAGATAGATTCATTCCCAAGGGGTTATATCGTAAGTAAAGACTCAACGCGTGAGATATAGGTAAGGAGATGGGGTAGTATAAGGCTCGGGTGGTAGTATGCTGGCGGGTATAACAGGGCAATAAGCAGTATCTATGACGGGGTATACCTTGGTCTAGCTGGGGATATTGTCGCCACGCTCAAAAGGACAGCTAGGGAAAATTGGCAGTCAACAATCCTGATGGTGAGAGGACTCCGGCAGGTGGTGTGTGGTGGTGGTAGGGTGTGTTTCTGTAGTGGTGGTGGTGCTAGGGTGTGTGTGGTGGTGGTGCTAGGGTGTGTGTGGTGGTGGTGGTGGTAGGGTGTGTGCATGAGTGGTGGTGAAAGTGGTGGTGGTGCTAGGATGTGGTGGTGGTGGTGGTGGTGGTGGTGCTGGGGTGTGTGTGTAGTGGTGGTGGTGCTAGAGGTGTGTGTGTGGTGGTGGTGGTGCTAAGGTGTGTGTAGTGGTGGTGGTGCTGGGGTGTGGTGGTGGTGGTGGTGGTGGTGCTAGGGGTGTGTGTGGTGGTGGTGGTGGTGGTGCTGGGGTGTGTGTGTGGTGGTGGTGGTGGTAAGTGTGTGTGTGTGTAGTGGTGGTGGTGTAGGGGTGTGTGTAGTGGTGGTGCAACGGTGTGTGTAGTGGTGGTGGTGGTGGTGCTGGGTGTGTGTGTGGTGGTGGTGGTGGTGCTAAGGTGTGTGTAGTGGTGGTGGTGGTGCTGGGGTGTGTGTAGTGGTGGTGGTGGTGCTAGGGTGTGTCTAGTGGTGGTGGTGGTGCTGGGGTGTGTGGTGGTGGTGGTGGTGCTGGGGTGTGGTGGTGGTGGTGGTGGTCTTGGGGTGTGTGGTGGTGGTGGTGGGGTGGTGGTGGGGTGTGTGTGGTGGTGGTGGTGGTGGTGGGGTGTGTGTGTGGTGGTGGTGGTGGTGGTAGGGGTGTGTGTGGTGGTGTGGTGGTGGTGGTGGTGGGGATTGTGTGTCTGGTGGTGGTGGTGCTGGGGTGTGTGTGTGGTGGTGTGGTGGTGCTAGGGTGTGTGTGTGGTGGTGGTGGTAGGGGTGTGTCTGTAGTGGTGGTGGTGCTAAGGTGTGTGTATTGGTGGTGGTGGTGGTGGTGCTAAGGGTGTGTGTGTGCAGGTGGTGGGGTGGTGGTGGTAGGGTTAATGATATGTGGTGGTGGTGGTGGGTGGTGAGATTGTGTGTCTGTAGTGGTGGTGGTGGTGCAGAGATTGTGTGTGGTGGTGGTGGTGGGGGTGTGTGTGTCTGTAGTGGTGGTGGTGGTGCTAGGGTGTGTGTGGTGGTGGTGGTAGGGTGTGTGTGGTGGTGGTGGTAGAGATTGTGTGTCTGTAGTGGTGGTGGTGGTGCTAGGGGTGTGTGTGCTGGTGGTGGTGGTGGTAGGGTGTGTGTAAGTGGTGGTGGTGTAGGGTGTGTGTAGTGGTGGTGGTGGTGGTGCTAGGGTGTGTGTGGTGGTGGTGGTGGTGTTGGGTGTGTGTGTGTGTGTATGTGTGCATGTGAGTGGTGGTAGAATGATGTGCATGTGTGTGTGTGTATAACTATTCAAAACGGCTAAATTTCCCCCCACAAAAAAAATTCGATCTCAAATATACAATAAATCCCCAAACATAGAAAGAAAAATAAAAAAAATCTCTAATTATATAAAACTAAAAAAATCCTAACTACAAAATAGAATAATAAAATCCTAAACCTGTACTTAAAAAATCCTATCTGGAAGAAATAAAGTCCCCCAGAATATAAAACAAGCATAAATAAACAACACCTGGATCATAACCGGAAACAAGCTCTCTCTCTCTCTCTCTCTCTCTCTCTCTCCCTCTCTCTCTCTCCCTCAGATGAGCCACAGAAGAGGAAGTGCTTGACTAACTCACAAGAGGGGAAACCGCCCTCTCCCCTCATATGAATCATGCAAGGGATTTTCTCTATAACCCAACAAGTGGCTGAATGACGAGGTGATGTTTGGATGAGGGGAGGGTAAGCAGGTGTTAAGGAGACAGGTATTAAGGGAGAGACAGGTGTTAGAAGACAGATGTGGGGAGAGGGAGAGACAGGTGTTAAAGGAGACAGGTGTTAAGGGAGAGGGAGAGACAGGTGTTAGGGAGAGACAGGTGTTAGGGAGAGGGAGAGACAGGTGTTAGGGAGAGGAGACAGGTGTTAAAGAAAGGAGGGGGAGAGACAGGTGTTAAGGGAGAGACAGGTGTTGGGGAGAGGGAGACAGGTGTGGGAAGAGCAGAGACAGGTGTTGAGGAGAGACAGGTGTTAGCAGGTGTTGTTACACAGGAAGTGGAAGAGGAGGTGAGTGAGTATCAAAGAGCTGAGAGAAAGAGAGGGGGAGGAGTAGGGGAGAAAGAAGGGAGAAAAAAGAGAAAGGAGAGAGAAGGTTGGAGAAAGAGGAAGAAAAATGATGGAAGGAAGGAAAGGAAGGAGATTATATTAATGAGGAGTAAGAAGGAAGGAAGGGAGATTGTAATGAGGAGTAAGAGAAATGGAGAGAGAGCCTTTGATTCTACCTGGCTCTTAATTAACCCTCTACACCTGGTAATCCTACATGCCATTGGTCATTAACCTGTTTATATTTAACCTCAGGTGTGCAATTTACCCCCCCACCTGTCTAACACGAGCTTAAAACCATAACACCAAACCTAATCAATGGTACTTATCACCATAGACTAGAACGGAACGAAAAAAAAAATCTTTAAAAAATAATAATTTTTTTTTTAGTTTATACAGAAATTAATTAACTTTTCGAGGACTTAAGCGGGATTTTTTTTTACGTCTCAAATTAAAAAAAAAAATAGGAAATATATTTTTGGTCTATTATGTGAAAAGTGTAAGTAAAGCTCAGACACGGGGTATTACAAAAAGAGTAATCCATATTCAGCACACCTCCTTCTCCTTCCCCCCCCCCTCCCTCCCTCCCTTCCTGATGTAGTTGTTGAAAATATTACCTTTTTTTTTTTACAGGAAAATAATAAACTGTAATGTATAATTGTGGACTAAATTATCAAGATACGGTTGACAATATCTGGCATCTAATTAAAGCATCATCGTCGTGTGTATGGTGGCTAAAAAAAAATAATTGAGATTTTGATAAATATTTACTTCGTATTTTTAACTATATTACTATTTTAGCTTTCAGGTTTTTTTTATTCAGATATAATTTATAATGAGTAAAAATATAAAAACCCACCAGCGTTCATCACCTATAAAATATTCACACACATTTATGACAGACAGACACAGACAGACAGACAGACAGACAGACAGAGAGAGAGACACCTATTGCCACACGCGTCGAGGGAATTAAATAGAGGTTTTATGTTGATATTTACGCTAAAAGCTAGAGAGTGTTTTATCCACAACAATTAAAAAAAAAAACTATACTGACTTTTACAGCAAAATAGGGAAACGAAAAATTTTGCAGCTGCCCTAACTTGAGAAAAATGCCAATTAGTGTAAATAGTCAACATAATAACATCATCATGCCGTACACTTTAGTCTCTGTATACTTGTAAATATTCTTAAATACATAACTCGAAGGTAAATTTTTGTAGCGCCCGAGTATTAACAATGACTATGTATAATAAAAGATTGTAATTAATATGTAGGAATAATTAAAACCACATAGATTACACGTTAACCCTTTGAGTAAGATGACTTAACCCCCTTGAGTATAATGACAATCCCTTCAATAAGTCATCGTACTCAAAGGGTTAAGTCATCGTACTCAAGGAGGATAACTCATCGTACTCAAGGAGGATAACTCATCGTACTCAAGGGGTTAAGTCATCGTACTCAAGGGGTTAAGTCATCGTACTCAAGGAGGATAACTCATCGTACTCAAGGAGGATAACTCATCGTACTCAAGGGGTTAAGTCATCGTACTCAAGGGGTTAAGTCATCGTACTCAAGGGGTTAAGCCTGAGGTGACTATCAGCCTCCCGTAATTTAGTTAACAAGAGAATGAAAAATATAAGAAGATTTAGAAACAAAAAATAAATATATCAGAAAAAAACGGATAAAAATAGTGTTTAGGTAATAAGTGAATAAGGTGGAAATTTTACAACATATAATAATACCTCAATGAAATAATAATATGAATAGATTTAATGGTAGAATATTAAGTAAGAGTAAAGTATAAAAAAAAATATTGAAAAAAAAATAAAATGTAAAAAAAAAACGGAAGCAAATAAATATATGACAAAAAACAATTTAAAAATGGCGTTTAATTATATATAAAAAATATAAGAAATTAACAAAAACAAGTCAAATAAAATACCCACAAAAAATGCCGACAAATGTAAAAAAATAACTACAATTAATTTATATATAAAAAAAATACAAAAAACGACAAAAAATACATAAAGCAGTGTTACATAACAGCATAAAGAAGGCTTACATAAACTCGCGTCTTGATCACCAGAAAATTCGGATGAACTTGACTGAGTCGCTCACCACAAGTTGGAGAATTTCCTTTTGGTCCATGATAACAAAGTTTACTGCCGCGCCCTGCTGCAACACGGTGGGGATTGGGGCCCGTGTGTGTGTGGGCGTCTGTTGTGTGTGTGTGTGTGTGTGTGTGGTTGTGTGTGTGTGTGGGTGTGGGTGTGTGGGTGTGGGTGTGTGTGTGGGCGTCTGTTGTGTGTGTGGGCGTCTGTTGTGTGTGTGTGTGTGTGTGTGTGTGTGTGGGCGTCTGTTGTGTGTGTGGCGTCTGTTGTGTGTGTGTGGGTGTGTGTGTGGGCGTCTGTTGTGTGTGTGTGTGTGTGTGGGCGCCTGTTGTGTGTGTGGCCAGTCACCAGTTTGTGTCTGTTGTCTCTTGCCACTCATCAGTGTGTCTGTGTATCAGTCACCACAGCGTCTGTGAGTCTGTGTGGTTTGTGGACAGTGATCCCCACTGTCTTTGAATGTCTGTTATGACAAAACTCCTGTCTGTGAACAGCAGTCATCCCCACTATCTGTAAACCGTCCTTTGACAATAGCAAATCATCTGTCAGAATCCTGTCTGTAAAAAGCTGTCGTCTGTTGTAGAATTATCACTTCCGTCTGTGAAATTCTGTCTGTATGGTCCATTAACGCCTCCGCCAGAACACCGTCAGTGCAAGTTTGTGATCAGTTTTCTTTGTCTGTGAAGGTCTATTGTCTGTAGCCAATCACCGCCTCTGCTACAACACCGACTCGGTTAAATATAGTCTGCGAACGTCTGGGTGATAACACTCTGTGAACGTCTGGGTGATAACACTGAGACGTCTGGGTACACTGTTGTGAACGTCTGGGTGACTCTGTAGACGTCTGGGTGATAACATTGTCTGTGAACGTCTGGGTGTTTACGTCTGTGCTGTAAACGTCTGGGTGATAACACTGTGAACGTCTGGGTGATAACACTCTGTGAACGTCTGGGTGATAACACTCTGTGAACGTCTGGGTGATAACACACTGTGAACTTCTGGGTGATAACACTCTGTAGACGTCTGGGTGATAACACTCTATGAACGTCTGGTGATACACTCTGTGAACGTCTTGATAACACTCTGTGAACGTCTGGGTGATAACACTCTGAACGTCTGGGTGACACTGTCTGGAACGTCTGGGTGATAACTGTCGAACGTCTGGTGTCCGTCTGTGAACGTCTGGTGATAACACTTTGTGAACGTCTGGGTGATAACATTGTCTGTGAACGTCTGGTGATAACTGTAAACGTCTGGGTGATCTGTGAACGTCGGTGATAACCTCTGTGAACGTCTGGTGATAACACTCTGTAAACGTCTGGGTGATAACACTCTGTAGACGTCTGGTGTTAACACTGTGAACGTCTGGGTGATAACATTGTCTGTGAACGTCTGGGTGATAACTACTGTAAACGTCTGGGTGATAACACTGTAGACGTCTGGGTGATAACACTCTGTAAACGTGTGGTGATAACACTCTCTGTGAACGTGTGGGTGATAACCTGTGAACGTCTGGGTGATAACACTGTGAACGTCTGGGTGATAACATTGTCTGTGAACGTCTGGGTGTCACACTGTTAGACGTCTGGGTGATAACACTGTGAACGTCTGGGTGATAACCTGTGAACGTCTGGTGTTTAACTGTGAACGTCTGGGTGATAACATTGTCCTGTGAACGTCTGGGTGATAACATTGTCTCGTGAACGTGTGGTGATAACACTGTGAACGTTTGGGTGATAACACTGTGAACGTCTGTGATAACACTGTGAACGTTTGGGTGATAACCTGTGAACGTCTGGGTGATAACACACTCTGTGAACGTCCGGTGATAACACTGCTTGAACGTCTGGTGTCTGCTGTGAACGTCTGGGTGATAACACTGTGAACGTCTGGGTGATAACACTCTGTGAACGTCTGGGTGATAACACTCTGTGAACGTCTGGGTGATAACACTCTCTGTGAACGTCTGGGTGATAACACTCTCTGTGAACGTCTGGGTGATAACCTGTCTGTGAACGTCTGGGTGATAACATCTGTGAACGTCTGGGTGATAACACTGTCTGTGAACGTCTGGTGATAACACTGTCTGTGAACGTCTGGGTGATAACACTCCTGAACGTCTGGGTGATAACACTGTCTGTGAACGTCTGGTGATACTGTGAACGTCTGGGTGATAACACTGTGAACGTCTGGGTGATCCTGAACGTCTGGGTGAACATTCTGTGAACGTCCGGGTGATACTCTCTGTAACGTCTGGTGATAACACTGTCTGTAGACGTCTGGGTGATAACACTGTGAACGTCTGGGTGATAACACTGTCTGTGAACGTCTGGGTGATAACACTGTCTGTGAACGTCTGGGTGAGTAACTGTCTGTGAACGTCTGGGTGATAACATTGTCTGTGAGAACGTCTGGGTGATTGTGTCTGTGAACGTCTGGGTGATAACACTGTTGAACGTCTGGGTGATAACACTGTGAACGTCTGGGTGATAACACTGTGAACGTCTGGGTGATAACATTGTCTGTGAACGTCGGTGATATCTGTGAACGTCTGGGTGATAACATTGTCTGTAGACGTCTGGGTGATAACACTGTGAACGTCTGAATTAACTTGCTTCTGTGAACGTCTGGGTGATAACATTGTCTGTGAACGTCTGGGTAACACTCTGTTGAACGTCTGGGTGATAACACTGTCTATGAACGTCTGGGTGATAACACTGTCTGTGAACGTCTGGTGAAAACATTGTCTGTGAACGTCTGGGTGACACCTGTAGACGTCTGGTGTTAACACTGTTGAACGTCTGGGTGATAACTTCTGTGAACGTCTGGGTGATAACACTGTCTGTGAACGTCTGGGTGTGATTACTGAACGTCTGGTTAACACTGTGAACGTCTGGGTGATAACATGTCTGTAGACGTCTGGGTGATAACATTGTCTGTGAACGTCCGGGTGAAACATGTCTGTGAACGTCTGGTGAAACTATCTGTGAACGTCTGGGTGATAACACTGTCTGTGAACGTCGGGTACACGTCTGTGAATCTGGGTGATAACACTGTGAACGTCTGGGTGATTGCTCTGTCTGTGAACGTCGTGATAACACTGTCTGTGAACGTCTGGGTGAAAACATTGTCTGTGAACGTCTGGGTGATAACATTGTCTGTGAACGTCTGGGTGATAACTTGTCTGTAACGTCTGGTGTTAACACTGTGAACGTCTGGGTGATAACATTGTCTGTGAACGTCTGGGTGATAACATTGTCTGTGAACGTCCGGGTGATAACATTGTCTGTGAACGTCTGGGTGATAACACTGTTCTGTAAACGTCTGGGTGATAACACTCTGTGAACGTCTGGGTGATAACACTGTGAGCGTGGGTGATAACACTGTCTGTGAACGTCTGGGTGATACACTGTCTGTGAACGTCTGGGTAACACTGTGAACGTCTGGGTGATAACACTGTCTGTGAACGTCCGGGTGATAACATTGTCTGAACGTCTGGGTGATAACACTGTCTGTGAACGTCTGGGTGATAACACTGTGAACGTCTGGGTGATAACACTGTCAGACGTCTGGTGATAACACTGTCTGTGAACGTCTGGGTGATAACACTGTCTGTGAACGTCTGGGTAAGTGCATTGTGTAGACGTCTGGTGATAACATTGTCTGTGAACGTCTGGGTGATATCTTGTCTGTGAACGTCTGGGTGATAACATTGTCTGTGAACGTCTGGGTGATAACACTGTTCGTGAACGTCTGGGTGATAACACTGTGAACGTCCGGTGATAAACGTTGTGAACGTCTGGGTGTTAACACCTGTGAACGTCTGGGTGATAACACTGTTCGTGAACGTCTGGGATAACACGTTCGTGAACGTCTGATAACATTGTCTGAACGTCCGGTGAAAACATTGACTGTGAACGTCTGGGTGATAACACTGTCTGTGAACGTCTGGGTGATAACACTTGCTGAGAACGTCTGGGTGATAACACTGTGAACGTCTGGGATAACTGTCTGTGAACGTCTGGGTGATAACACTGTTTGTGAACGTCTGGTGATAACACTTGTGAACGTCTGGGATAACACTGTTCGTGAACGTCCGGTGATAACATTGTCAGAACGTCTGGGTGATAACACTGGAATGGATAACACTGTGAACGTCTGGTGATAACACTGTTCAGAACGTCTGGGTGATAACACTGTCTGTACGTCTGGGTGATAACACTGTTCGTGAACGTCTGGGTGATAACACTGTCTGTGAACGTCTGGGATAACACTTTCTTAACGTCTGGGTGATAACACCGCCAGAACGTCTGGGTGATAACACTTCAGAACGTCTGGGATAACATCGTGAACGTCTGGTGATAACACTGTCTGTGAACGTCTGGGTGATAACACTGTTCAGAACGTCTGGGTGATAACACTGTTCTGAACGTCTGGGTGATAACACTGTTCAGAACGTCTGGGTGATAACACTGCTGTGAACGTCTGGGTGATTTAACCAGAACGTCTGGGTGATAACACTCTGTGAACGTCCGGGTGAAAACACTGTTCGTGAACGTCCGGGTGATAACACTGTGAACGTCTGGGTTAACATCTGAACGTCTGGGTGATAACATTGTCTGTGAATGTCCGGTGAAAACATTTTCGTGAACGTCCGGGTGATAACACCAGAACGTCTGGGCGTTAACACTGTGAACGTCCGGGTGAAAACACTGTTCGTGAACGTCTCTGTGATAACACCTGTTCAGAACGTCTGGGTGATAACACTGTTCAGAACGTCTGGGTGATAACACTGTCTGTGAACGTCTGGGTGATAACACTGTTCTGAACGTCTGGGTGATAACACTGTTCAGAACGTCTGGGTGATAACTTTGTTCGTCACGTCCGGGTGATAACACTGTTCAGAACGTCTGGGTAATAACCATTGTCTGTGAACGTCTGGGTGATAACACTGTCTGTGAACGTTTGGGTGAAAACCTTTGCTGTGAACGTCGGGATAACAACACTGTTCTGTGAACGTCCGATGAAAAACATTGTTTGTGAACGTCTGGGTGATAACACTGGTTCAGAACGTCCGGGATAACACTGTGAACGTCCGGGTGATAACACTGTTCGTGAACGTCTGGGTGATAACAGTCTGTAGGTCTGGGTGATAACAGTCTGTGAACGTCTGGTGATAACAGCTGTGAACGTTCGGGTGATAACACTGTCGTGAACGTCTGGGATAACAGTTCTGAACGTCTGGGTGATAACAGTCTGTGAACGTCTGGGTGATAACAGTCTGTGAACGTCTGGGTGATAACAGTCTGTGAACGTCCGGGTGATAAGCGAACGTTCGGATAACAGTTCTGAACGTCTGGGTGATAACAGTCTGTGAACGTCTGGGTGACAGGCTGTGAACGACTGGGTGACAGAACGACTGGTGATAACAGGCTGTGAACGACTGGGTGATAACAGTCTGTGAACGTCTGATAAAAGCCCAGAACGTCTGGGTGATAACAGTCTGTATCCGGGTGAAACATATCTGTGAACGTCCGGGTGAAACAGTGCCTGTGAACGTCTGGGTGATAACAGTGTGAACGTCTGGGTGATAACAGTCTATGAACGTCTGGATGATAACATTGTCTGTGAACGTCCGGGTGAAAACATTGTCTGTGAACGTCTGGGTGAAAACAGTGTCTCTGAACGTCTGGGTGATAACAGTGTGAACGTCTGAGTGATAACATTGTTCGTGAACGTCTGTTGTCTTGTTAATAGAGTGAGTCAACGTTCCCCTCCCACAGCATCAACGATACGTACAATCACCTCACTAACAACGTCTACTGGTGAACGACTACTGCCAGCCTCCTCGATGACAACAATGAACGCCCAACCGTTTCTCTCTCAGCCACGTTCACTGATTTCTTCTTCTCCTTCAATCTCTCTTTCGTGGATAAGCTCGGTGTGGCGGTGCTGACCTCCGAGGCTCACCATTAAGCCTGCCAGCTCTTCCTGTTCACCACTATAACAAGAATTCTTAGAGACGTTCGAAACGACACCTTGATGATACGAAATATTTGGGATGGTGTAAAAGATGGTGACCACCGTTAATGACCGTCTACTGTTGCGATCAATAACAGAGATTACGGTAATAACACAGTAAACAATCATACGGTCACCCACCTTCCTCCATCACTACTAGCTCGCGCCTAACACCTTCACGTTGTCAGGCTCTGCACGTCAGCAGTCTCGATTACTTTAAGGATTTTTAATACCTGCTCGTGAACGCTCACTGCCTCGTTCCTAACATTTGCTGGTGGTGTGAGAGCTTTACAATAACTCTTGTCTGTGGACGTTTTCTACCGCCTCCAGCTTAGCGTTATGGCGGGACAGTCACCATCCTGGTACAGTTCATCACACTGGCAGCGGCGCGCCACGTTCTTTGACTCGTAGGAAGGAGCTCATCTCCGGAGGCGGCCCGTGTGTGTGTGTCAGCCTCCAGGAGTGATGACAGGCCACGCCCCTCACACGTCCCTCCTGCCAGGGTGGTAGTACAGCTGTCACTGTTCTTGTGAAACGAGTCTTTCCGCCTCTCTTTTCTTATTTTCTAATAACTGGTGAGGTCTTGTGCCAGGTGAGGTGAGGCCAGCGTGTAACCACCCCAGTAGGGTCACGGGTGGTCACTGACACGCCCAACTCTCTCCTCCCTGACCGATCACTTACAGTTATCAAGTTATGAACATTTTGTCCAATTTGCACCATACTCCCCCCTCCCCCCAGCGGCCAGCTGGTGGTGCACGTGGAGTGACTCACCGTGGCGACGCTGCTGGTGACGGCGATGACGACTCTGTACACTCCCGTGTCACCTCCCTAGCCTTGCCTTGCCTGGCCCGCCCGCCCATATGCGTGGGCGGGTGGGCGCGGGCCACGTGCGGCACACATGGCCTGGCCATGGCCGCGGCGTCCCCGCTGGTGCACTGCCGGAGGCCCACTGGAGGAATGCCGGGGCGCGCCACTCGTGGTCCAGCTGTGGTCGCGGCGCTGCCACGTCGCCTGAGGATCAATACGACCACCCGCCTCGCACCGCCCTCAATGGCAACGCCGGCTGGAGCCAGGCGCCGAGGTCCCCGAGTTGGGCCGGCGCCGGGGACCCCAGGACCCCCCACCACACTCCTTCTGCTGGAGCCGCCCCCGCCCTCCTCACACACACACTGACCCACTACCTCACACACTCACCGTTTCGACTTCCCTGACCGCCGCTGTAGCCACCTTCAGGAGGCATCACCAGCGCTCTCCAGAGCGGATGGGGCGTGGAGGCGGGGGAGGAGGGCCACGCCCCCCTCACTCCAGCTGGCGCGGGACGAGGGCCACAATCACCACCCGCACATAATACTGGCCAAGGACGCCTCTCCGTCTCGTAGTGTCACCCCCACAGACACCCAGCTCCCTCTCCTTTCCTCCTTTATTACTCCCCCGTCACGACGCACAACACCCACCCAATTATCCCCCACAACTACCGCGCGAGGCCATCTGTGTAACCTCACCCTCAACCTCCACCTCCCCACACTCACCGCGACACAACCTCCTCCCACCACCAGACCATCTGACAACAAGTCTTCGAGGTAAGACTTTTGTGTGGTCGCCAGCAGGCAGGTCATCGCGACAGAACACACTCGCCCCAGTGCTACAAAAATCAATTAGAGCAATGATCCCTCAGACGTGGGCCACGCCCCTCCCCACCATGACCACAACCACTATTACCGACCCTCTCACCATGGTACTATGGTGCCATCAAAGGTTGTAATCATCTAATGGCAATGGGCAGCACTAAAGTAAGCTACACTCAACCATAGCGTTATGTATGTTACCATGGTGACTTAACTACCGCTATAAGTGGTAATTTACTTACCATAGTGACTCAATTACCATAGTGATTACTAACCACCATAGTGATTGACAACTACTGTGATGACTGTCCATCACCAGAGTCACTATCAACTACTATTGTGAGCGCCATCGGCAGGATGACCGCCAACAACTATAGTACAGTATCAACTACATGATCTTGAAGATTATTTGAAATAACTAATCACAGTGAGTGTGTAGCAGCATGGTGAGTGTGTAGCACCATGGTGAGTGTGTAGCACCATGGTGAGTGTGTAGCACCATGGTGAGTGTGTAGCACCATGGTGAGTGTGTAGCACCATGGTGAGTGTGTAGCACCATGGTGAGTGTGTAGCAGCATGGTGAGTGTGTAGCAGCATGGTGAGTGTGTAGCACCATGGTGAGTGTGCCAGCAGCATGGTGAGTGTGTAGCAGCATGGTGAGTGTGTAGCACCATGGTGAGTGTGTAGCACCATGGTGAGTGTGTAGCACCATGGTGAGTGTGTAGCACCATGGTGAGTGTGTAGCACCATGGTGAGTGTGTAGCACCATGGTGAGTGTGTAGCAGCATGGTGAGTGTGTAGCAGCATGGTGAGTGTGTAGCACCATGGTGAGTGTGTAGCACCGCGGTGAGTGTGTGGCACCATGGTGAGTGTGTGGCACCATGGTGGTGTGTGGCAGCACGGTGAGTGTGGCAGCATGGTGAGGTGTGTGGCAGCATGGTGGTGTGTAGCACCATGGTGAGTGTGTAGCACCATGGTGAGTGTGTAGCACCATGGTGGTGTGTAGCACCATGGTGGTCAATAACAACATGGTGAGTGTGTAGCACCATGGTGAGTGTGTAACACTGCGGTGGGTGTGTAGCACCACGGTGAGTGTGCGCTCATGGCAGTGTGTAACCATGGTGAGTGTGGCAGCACCATGGGTGTGTGTGCTGCCATGGTGGTGTGCGGCACCATGGTGAGTGTGTAGCACCATGGTGGTGTGTGGCACCATGGTGAGTGTGTAGCACCATGGTAGGTGTGTGCCATGGCGAGTGTGTAGCACCATGGCGGTGTGTAGCACCGCGTTGAGTGTGTAGCACCATGGCGAGTGTGTAGCACCATGGTGAGTGTGTGGCGGCATGGTGAGTGTGTATACCGCGCGGGTGAGTGTGTAGCACCATGGTGGTGTGCGCATGGCGAGTGTGTAGCACCATGGTGGTGTGTGGCACCATGGTGAGTGTGTAGCACCATGGCGAGTGTGTAACACCATGGTGAGTGTGTAGCACCATGGTGAGTGTGTAGCACCATGGTGAGTGTGTAGCACCATGGTGAGTGTGTAGCAGCATGGTGAGTGTGTAGCACCATGGTGAGTGTGTAGCACCATGGCGAGTGTGTAGCAGCATGGTGAGTGTGTAGCACCATGGTGAGTGTGTAGCACCATGGTGAGTGTGTAGCACCATGGTGAGTGTGTAGCACCATGGTGAGTGTGTAGCACCATGGTGAGTGTGTAGCAGCATGGTGAGTGTGTAGCACCATGGTGAGTGTGTAGCACCATGGTGAGTGTGTAGCACCATGGCGAGTGTGTAGCACCATGGTGAGTGTGTAGCACCATGGTGAGTGTGTAGCACCACGGTGAGTGTGTAGCACCATGGTGAGTGTGTAGCACCATGGTGAGTGTGTAGCACCATGGTGAGTGTGTAGCACCATGGTGAGTGTGTAGCACCATGGTGAGTGTGTAGCACCATGGTGTAGCACTATGGTGAGTGTGTAGCACCATGGCGAAAGTGTGTAAAGTACCATGGTGAGTGTGTAGTACCATGGTGAGTGTAGCAGCATAGTGAGTGTGTAGCACTATGGTGAGTGTGTAGTACCATGGTGAGTGTGTAGCACTAAGTGAGTGTAGCAGCATGGTGAGTGTGTAGCACCATGGTGAGTGTGTAGCACCATGGTGAGTGTGTAGCAGCATGGTGAAAGTGTAGCACCATGGTGAGTGTGTAGCACCATGGTGAAGTGGTGTAGCACCATGGTGAGTGTGGCTAACCATGGTGAGTGTGTAGCAACCATGGTGAGTGTGTAGCACCATGGTGAGTGTGTAGCAGCATGGTGAGTGTGTAGCACTCATGGTGAGTGTGTAGCACCATGGTGAGTGTGTAGCAGCATAGTGAGTGTGTAGCACTATGGTGGTGTAAGCACTATGGTGTGAGTGTGTAGCACTATGCAGGGTGTGTAGCACCATGGTGAGTGTGTGTAGCACCATGGTGAGTGTGTAGCAGCATAGTGAGTGTGTAGCAACCATGCAGAGTGTGTAGCACCATGGTGAGAAAGTGTGTAAGCACCATGGTGAGTGTGTGTAGCAGCATGGTGGGAGGTGTAGCACCATGGTGAGTGTGTAGCAACTACGGTGTAGCACCATGGTGAGTGTGTAGTACCATGGTGAGTGTGTAGCACCATGGTGAGTGTGTAGCACCATGGTGAGTGTAGCAGCATGGCGAGTGTGTACACCATGGCGAGCGTGGGTAGCACCATGGTGAGCAGGTAGCACCATGGCGAGTGTGTAGCAAGATGTAGGAAAACGGTGGTGAGTGTGTAGCTGTGAGGTGTAGCACCATGGTGAGTGTGTAGCACCATGGTGAGTGTGTAGCACCATGGTGAGTGTGTAGCACCATGGTGAGTGTGTAAGCACCATGGTGAGTGTGTAGCACCATGGCGAGTGTGTAGCACCATGGCGAGTGTGTGTAGCACCCATGAGTGTGTAGCACCATGGTGCGTGTAGCACCATGGCGAAAGTGTGTGTAGCAGCATGGCGAGGTGTAGCAGCATGGTGAGTGTGTAGCACCACGGTGAAGTGTGTAGCACCATGGCGAGTGTAGCAACGTATGGTGAGTGTGTAGCACCATGGTGAGTGCGTGTAGCAGCATGGCGAGTGTAGCACCATGGTGAGTGTGTGCAGCACCATGGCGAGTGTGTAGCACCATGGCGGAAAGTGTGTAGCACCATGGTGAGTGTGTAGCACCATGGTGAGTGTGTAGCAGCATGGCGAGTGGTGTAGCACCATGGCGGAGTGTGTAGCACCATGGCGAGGTGTAGCACCATGGTGAGTGTGTAGCACCATGGTGAGGTAGGCACCATGGCGAGTGTGTAGCACCATG
>NW_024729259.1:5337436-5354906 GCF_018991925.1 Homarus americanus
TGTGGGTCGCTATGGTCACCGGCTGGAGCGAGGGCTGCCAGGCAGGACCGGAGGAGAAGGAGGTGTTGCTTGCTGGTGGCTGTGGGTAGTAAGAGTGGTCACCACGAGGTGTGGGTCGCTATGGTCGCTAGCTGGAGCGAGGGCCGCCAGGCAGGAGTAGAGGAGGAGGTGTTGCTTGAAGACTGGCTGCAGGTAGAAAGAGGTAGGTCACTACGAGGTGAGATCTTATACAGCAGAGGTAGGCGTGGCTTAATAGTTGACCTCCGTCGTGTAAGGCGGCGCTGGTTGACCTAGACCACGAGGCATACACCAGGGAATTCGTGGGGTCGGCTACTCAGCGACAAAAGCGTCTGTAGTGGAATAATCCGCTACAAGGTAACACCATTATTCATCTACAGTAAGAGTATTTGTTTCTTAACATATATCTGTCCGTTAGCTCAGTGGTAGAGCGTCAGTAATTCTGATAATTATCACACACTGAAGGTCACAGGTTCGAGTACTGTACGGGCTGCAAGCTTTTGTTTTATAGCGTGGGGTTTCGGGATATTGGTTCTCACTCAGGATGGGATGGAGAAAGGAAACTCTCAATGTGCTCTCTGTATGCATGTTGTATTGGATGTACAATGCAGCTTGGTGCTGGGAAGGCAGCATGGTTACAAGCGTTGAGTAGAGAGAGCTGGTTGGTGAGGGTGCTCAGAGGAGGACCAGCTTATGGGTCGCCATGGTCGCCGGCAGGAGCGAGGACCGCCAGGCAGGAGGAGGAGGAGTTCCTTGCTGGTTGGTGTAGGTAGAAAGAGGTACGTTACCACGAGGTGTGATCTTATATAGCGGAGGTATGCGTGGCTTAATAGTTGACCTCCGTCATGTATGGCGGCGGCGCTGGTTGACCTAGACCACAAGGCATACACTGGGGAATTCGCGGGTTCGGCTATTCAACGACAAAAGCGTTTGTAGGGGAGGAATCCACTACAATACTCCCCCTTTCCTCCAGGCGGTGTAAGAGACTTGTTGTCTGCCGGGTTGCATGGCACATGTGAGGCAGAACGGCGAGGGCGTGGATGAGCCGGCCGCTAGGGGAGACAACTGTCTAGACACACGAGATCTGTGGGAGAAGAGAGGGAGAAAAAGGGTGTGTGGGTCTGGGTCAGAAGGTCCATGACAGCAGCAGGGTGCATGACAGCAGCAGGGTCCACGACAGCAGCAGGGTCCACGACAGTAGCAGGGAGTGCCTGAGGGAAAAAAAACGGTGTGTGGGGGCGATGAATGTTATGCTTCCCTCGTGGCAGGTACACAATCCTCAGATGCGCCTGCTGGGGTCGGTAGGACGTGGTGCTTGGGGCAGGAAGAGGAGCTGGTGTCTGCTTAGAGAAGCAGTGCTGCTCTAGGGTGTCTAACCAGTGGTGTAGAGACAGTAGCTGTAGAGGCGATGAGAGCTGCCTCTGTGTGGATAAGCCAGTCTTCCATGTTGCTTGAAGACTGGGAGAGTGATCGGATTCTCCTCCATCCTGTGTGAGTGTGAATCTCCGGGGGTCACCATTTGTGGGGTATGGGATATTGTTTCACACTCAGGATGGGATAGAGAAAGGAAACTCACAATGTGCTCTCTGTATACATGTTGCATTGGATCTACAATGCAGCTTGGTGCTGGGAAGGCAGCATGGTTACAAGCGTTGAGTAGAGAGAGCTGGTTGGTGATGGTGCTCAGAGGAGGACCAGCTTGTGGGTTGCTATGGTCGCCGGCTGGAGCGAGGGCTGCCAGGCAGGAGCGGAGGAGAAGGTGTTGCTTGCTGGTGGCTGTGGGTAGTAAGAGTGGTCACCACGAGGTGTGGGTCACTATGGTCGCCGTCTGGAGCGAGGGCTGCCAGGCAGGAGCGGAGGAGGAGGTGTTGCTTGCTGGTGGCTGTGGGTAGTAAGAGTGGTCACCACGAGGTGTGGGTCGCCATGGTCGCCGGCTGGAGCGAGGGCCGCCAGGCAGGAGTGGAGGAGGAGGTGTTGCTTGAAGACTGGCTGCAGGTAGAAAGAGGTAGGTCACTACGAGGTGAGATCTTATACAGCAGAGGTAGGCGTGGCTTAATAGTTGACCTCCGTCGTGTAAGGCGGCGCTGGTTGACCTAGACCACGAGGCATACACCAGGGAATTCGTGGGGTCGGCTACTCAGCGACAAAAGCGTCTGTAGTGGAATAATCCGCTACAAGGTAACACCATTATTCATCTACAGTAAGAGTATTTGTTTCTTAACATATATCTGTCCGTTAGCTCAGTGGTAGAGCGTCAGTAATTCTGATAATTATCACACACTGAAGGTCACAGGTTCGAGTCCTGTACGGGCTGCAAGCTTTTGTTTTATAGTGTGGGGTTTCGGGATATTGGTTCTCACTCAGGATGGGATGGAGAAAGGAAACTCTCAATGTGCTCTCTGTATGCATGTTGTATTGGATGTACAATGCAGCTTGGTGCTGGGAAGGCACCATGGTTACAAGCGTTGAGTAGAGAGAGCTGGTTGGTGAGGGTGCTCAGAGGAGGACCAGCTTATGGGTCGCCATGGTCGCCGGCAGGAGCGAGGACCGCCAGGCAGGAGGAGGAGGAGTTCCTTGCTGGTTGGTGTAGGTAGAAAGAGGTACGTCACCACGAGGTGTGATCTTATATAGTGGAGGTATGCGTGGCTTAATAGTTGACCTCCGTCATGTATGGCGGCGGCGCTGGTTGACCTAGACCACAAGGCATACACTGGGGAATTCGTGGGTTCGGCTACTCAACGACAAAAGCGTTTGTAGGGGAGGAATCCACTACAATACTCCCCCTTTCCTTCATGCGGTGTAAGAGACTTGTTGTCTGCCGGGTTGCATGGCACATGTGAGGCAGAACGGCGAGGGCGTGGATGAGCCGGCCGCTATGGGAGACACTGTCTAGACACAAGAGATCTGTGGGAGAAGAGAGGGAGAAAAAGGGTGTGTGGGTCTGGGTCAGAAGGTCCATGACAGCAGCAGGGTGCATGACAGCAGCAGGGTCCACAACAGCAGCAGGGTCAACGACAGTAGCAGGGAGTGCTTGAGGGAAAAAATAAACGGTGTGTGGGGACGATGAATGTTATGCTTCCCTCGTGGCAGGTACACAATCCTCAGATGCGCCTGATGGGGTCGGTAGGACGTGGTGCTTGGGGCAGGAAGAGGAGCTGGTGTCTGCTTAGAGAAGCAGTGTTGCTCTAGGGTGTCTAATCTGCGGTTTAGAGACAGTAGCTGTAGAGCCGATGAGAGCTGCTTCTGGGCGGATAAGCCAGTCTTCCATGTTGCTTGAAGACTGGGAGCATGATCTGTTTCTCCTCCATCCTGTGTGAGTGTGAATTTCCGGGGGTCACCATTTGTGGGGAACAGGTTGTTTGGTTCACACTTAGGATGGGATGGAGAAAGGAAACTCACAATGTGCTCTCTGTATACATGTTGTATTGGATGTACAATGCAGCTTGGTGCTGGGAAGTGGCAGCGTGGTTACAAGCGTGATGTAGAGAGAGCTGGTTGGTGAGGGTGCTCAGAGGAGGACCAGCTTGTGGGTCGCTATGCTCGCCAGCGGGAGCGAGGGCCGCCAGGCAAGAGTGGAGGAGGTGGTGTTGCTTAAGGTGGCTGTGGTAAGAGTGGCTACCACGAGGTGTGGGTCACTATGGTCGCCGTCTGGGAGCGAGGGCTACAGGCAGGAGCGGAGGAGGAGGTGTTGCTTGCTGGTGGCTGTAGGTAGTAAGAGGTGGTCACTACGAGGTGTGGGTCGTTATGGTCGCTGGCTGGAGCTGAGGCCGCCAGGCAGGAGAGTGGGAGAGGAGGTGTTGCTTGAAGACTGGCTGCAGGTAGAAAGAGGTAGGTCACTTCGAGGTGAGATGTTATACAGCAGAGGTAGGCGTGGCTTAATAGTTGACCTCCGTCATGTAAGGCGGCGCTCGTTGACCTAGACCACGAGGCATACACCAGGGAATTCGCGGGGTCGGCTACTCAGCGACAAAAGCGTTTGTAGTGGTAGAATCCGCTACAAGGTAACACCTTTATTCATCTACAGTAAGAGTATTTGTTTCTTAACATATATCTGTCCGTTAGCTCAGTGGTAGAGCGTCAGTAATTCTGATAATTATATCACACACTGAAGGTCGCAGGTTCGAGTCCTGTACGGGCTGCAAGCTTTTGTTTTTATAGTGTGGGGTTTCGGGATATTGGTTCTCACTCAGGATGGGATGGAGAAAGGAAACTCACAATGTGCTCTCTGTATGCATGTTGTATTGGATGTACAATGCAGCTTGGTGCTGGGAAGGCAGCATGGTTACAAGCGTTGAGTAGACAGAGCTGGTTGGTGAGGGTGCTCAGAGGAGCACCAGCTTATGGGTCGCCATGGTCGCCGGCAGGAGCGAGGACCGCCAGGCAGGAGGAGGAGGTGTTGCTTGCTGGTTGGTGTAGGTAGAAAGAGGTACGTCACCACGAGGTGTGACCTTATATAGCGGAGGTATGCGTGGCTTAATAGTTGACCTCCGTCATGTATGGCGGCGGCGCTGGTTGACCTAGACCACAAGGCATACACTGGGGAATTCGCGGGTTCGGCTACTCAACGACAAAAGCGTTTGAAGGGGAGGAATGCACTAGAATACTCCCCCTTTCCTCCAGGCGGTGTAAGAGACTTGTTGTCTGCCGTATTGCATGGCACATGTGAGGCAGAACGGCGAGGGCGTGGATGAGCCGGCCGCTAGGGGAGACAACTGTCTAGACACACGAGATCTGTGGGAGAAGAGAGGGAGAAAAAGGGTGTGTGGGTCTGGGTCAGAAGGTCCATGACAGCAGCAGGGTGCATGACAGCAGCAGGGTCCACCACAGCAGCAGGGTCCACGACAGTAGCAGGGAGTGCCTGAGGGAAAAAAAACGGTGTGTGGGGGCGATGAATGTTATGCTTCCCTCGTGGCAGGTACACAATCCTCAGATGCGCCTGCTGGGGTCGGTAGGACGTGGTGCTTGGGGCAGGAAGAGGAGCTGGTGTCTGCTTAGAGAAGCAGTGCTGCTCTAGGGTGTCTAACCTGTGGTGTAGAGACAGTAGCTGTAGAGGCGATGAGAGCTGCCTCTGTGTGGATAAGCCAGTCTTCCATGTTGCTTGAAGACTGGGAGAGTGATCGGTTTCTCCTCCATCCTGTGTGAGTGTGAATCTCCGGGGGTCACCATTTGTGGGGTATGGGATATTGTTTCACACTCAGGATGGGATAGAGAAAGGAAACTCACAATGTGCTCTCTGTATACATGTTGCATTGGATGTACAATGCAGCTTTGTGCTGGGAAGGCAGCATGGTTACAAGCGTTAAGTAGAGAGAGCTGCTTGGTGAGGGTGCTCAGAGGAGGACCAGCTTGTGGGTCGCAATGGTCGCCGGCGGGAGCGAGGGCTGCCAGGCAGGAGCGGAGGAGAAGGAGGTGTTGCTTGCTGGTGGCTGTGGGTAGTAAGAGTTGTCACCACGAGGTGTGGGTCGCTATGGTCGCCGGCTTTTAGCGAGGGCTGCCAGGCAGGAGCGGAGGAAGAGGTGTTGCTTGCTGGTGGCTGTGGGTAGTAAGAGTGGTCACCACGAGGTGTGGGTCGCCATGGTCGCCGGCTGGAGCGAGGGCCGCCAGGCAGGAGCGGAGGAGGAGGTGTTGCTTGAAGACTGGCTGCAGGTAGAAAGAGGTAGGTCACAACGAGGTGAGATCATATACAGCAGAGGTAGGCGTGGCTTAATAGTTGACCTCCGTCATGTAAGGCGGCGCTGGTTGACCTAGACCACGAGGCATACACCAGGGAATTCGTGGGGTCGGCTACTCAGCGACAAAAGCGTTTGTAGGGGAAGAATCCGCTACAAGGTAACACCATTATTCATCTACAGTAAGAGTATTTGTTTCTTAACATATATCTGTCCGTTAGCTCAATGGTAGAGCGTCAGTAATTCTGATAATTATCACACACTGAAGGTCGCAGGTTCGAGTCCTGTACGGGCTGCAAGCTTTTGTTTTTATAGTGTGTGGTTTCGGGATATTGGTTCTCACTCAGCATAGGATGGAGAAAGGAAACTCACAATGTGCTCTCTGTATACATGTTGTATTGGATGTACAATGCAGCTTGGTGCTGGGAAGGCAGCATGGTTACAAGCGTTGAGTAGAGAGAGCTGCTTGGTGAGGGTGCTCAGAGGAGGACAAATTAACCATTAAATTCACTTTCTATCACCGTATTAATACTCCAACAACTACTAAGTTTTATTTATGTTATATATCTGATGTAATGTGATAAATAAATGTCTTGCCGATGCCTCAGGCTGATATTTTCAGGGTTGTCAGGTCGGCGTATACTTCAACCTTCCTCCATCTCGTTTCTCTGTCTACTGGCTCAGCTGAGTCAGCTGGTGTCTCAGAATCACCAGACGAGAAACTCTCCTCTGTCCCCCCAACTTGATGAAGGTTTAGTGACGCTATTAACACATAGGTGGCGTTTACCTCCATTATCTTCTCATATTACACTGGTCTACAAAAAAAAATATTGTTTTTTCTGGCATGAAACCTTTTAACTGTTTTTTTACTAACTTTAAGGTGCTGAATCCAAATCTGATCTCAGATTTGCTCCATCACGTAACGTGCCAGAATTTACTGAGCTACCAGAGATTGAGGATATAGACCGGAATTCACCTGTTTCTACTGATGAAGATGAAGAGACTGATCTTTTCAAGCCATCTGGTGAAGATTGTGAAAAGCCAACGTTGTTTACTCAGTCAGAATTGAATGATCTGGTCAGAGATCTAAATTTGCCAAAACAGTCTGCTGAAGTGTTAGCTTCCAGGCTTCAAGAGAAACGACTCTTAAAACCTGGCACGAGTGTCTCCTTTTATCGCAACAGAGAAGAGCAACTGCGGAAGTACTTTCATTCATATGACCAGAGATCCACACTTCCTTGCAACAATGACTGAGGCACAGGCAAGAACTTGGAATGCTTTCTCTAATGTGGTGCGGAACTTCTTAGGGAACAAGAAAGCGGACAACTATCAAGAAATTGTGGAAGAGCTGCTCTTGAGTTTACAAGCACTTGGATGCAGAATGAGTATCAAGGTTCACTACTTACACAGTCACCTGGACTAGTTTCCAGAAAATCTGGGAGAAGTGAGCGAGGAGCAAGGGGAGCGCTTTCATCAAGACATTAAAGTAATGGAAGAACGTTACCAAGGTCGATGGGACTCGAACATGATGGCGGACTACTGCTGGAGTTTGATGAGAGACATTCCAGAAGCTGTACATAAGAGATCGGCCAAAAAGAGGAAGTTTATGTAACTGTAACTTGATCTTAATACTTGCACTATTTCTACCGCACATTAATTGTTTTTTTTCACCCTTCAATGTTACATTTAAATATTATATGTGCATTAACTTTCCAATTTGATATTAAAAATTTTTGGTTATAGAAAAATACAAATTATAATGCTGAAAAAATTTATGTATACATGTTTAAACCGTCAATTTTGATCCAAAAGTTTACGTTTCCCAGCAAAAGTGCAATATGGTATATCTCAAAAACCTGATGTGATAGACAAAAACCAAAGTCATATTTGGATTCTGCACCCCAAATTTACTTAAAATCCGTTTAAAAACCTTGTGCCAGAAAAATTGTGTTGACCGGTGTTATCTTTTTACTTTTTACGTTTAAAATTTAAAACCGTCATTTTAATTTTCATTTATTACCATCTAAGTAAAGCTATATTAGCATTTAATAGAGTTTTTGAAAAGAAAATGAGCTTTTCGTGTGAAATAACTGAAAAACGTAGGAAATTCAGGATTTTAACAAGAAAGAAAATGTAACTTCGTTCTTGGGGAACTTAAGAAAATTATAGGTCTTGGAGGAACTAAAGCAAATTATAGATCTATTATATAACTACAAATTTTGAAGTATTCTCACTATATCCACAAACAATACTGTACATTAATAAAGCCTATATGTTGGTAGTACTTAAATACTGCCTAGTTTACGTAAATGGTATAAAACTTACATTTAGATTCTGCGTGTTAAGTTGAAGCACTTTATTATTTATTTTCTCTTACTAGTACTTGTCACGATGTTGTCAAATAAAGCTTCCGAGAATCTATGGTTTGCTTGAAAGGACAAAGACCGTTGCTTACACTGTTAAAGAGGCCAGTGAATTCAATCGTAGATTTAGTAATGCATAGAAAGAACCCAGGCAGACATTTGTTGAATACGTTTATTTTATTTCGAAGTTTAAATATTTTTGAAAATTTAATGACCTTATGAGTGAACATTACTTAGAGATTCAGATGTGTATTTATGTGAAAGTGACTAATTTAGAGAAACCTCCAATTTTGATATTTATTTTTTATTCATAATCTTTCAAATAAAAGTCAATTGTGATCTGGCTTTTGAAGTTTTGATAAATATAGCATGAATTCTATTGCTTTCTACGGGCGGACACACTACCGTAAAGCTGTTAATGGTTGTTACGCCTGTTTAAATCCTGGTAAAACCACATTCATTAATCTCTATGGTGAAAAATTAACAAGGTATAAATAGAAAAATAGTAAAATTAGCAATAGCAAGGCGACAGTCAAGACATAGTGAAGTTTTATAGAAAAGTACTAGAAAAATTAAATGTCTTAAACACTTGCGATACGGTGGTTAGCCTAGTTAAGATTTTCCCGCCTAAATCCGTCATGTCTCCCTTTTGTGTGTTGGGAATTTGTACACTATAAATAAATATACAGTTAATTAAAAATTTCTCGATGTTCTAATTTCCTCAATATAACTGCATACGGCTTCAAAATTTTCCCGGGGGAATGACAGGCTTGGAGCTCCCAGATGTTTAGGCTCGCTTCACTCGCCACCCCACCCTCTTGGGTAGTTATAATGAGGGGGGGGGGCCTCCACAAAGAGGCTTCCCTTGGGCCTCTACAGGTCTAAATCCGGCACTGTTGGTCATGTGATATGGATAGTTAAGGACGAACCCGGCTTTAGTGGGGTAGATTCGGTATAGTTCCTACTGATATTTTTGGGAGTTTAGATCTAAAATATACGTACTTGTACATTAAACCCTATAACACTTAAAGTCCCATTTCTTGCCACTAATCTATTGGGTGGATCTATAGTAAAGACCAACCACGGCTATAGACTAACCGTGCGTTTTCTGGGGCTGTTTGGAAAATTTAAAGAGTTACAATATTTGACATTTCCTTCTCAAATGGCCTGTTGGTTAATGTTCAGGCTTGGATATCAACTTGTACCATCTTAAGGGTTTCTTTATATATCATTGACAAAGATAGCCACTATGCACATTCTATTAACACCTAAGGATATTAAATAACTTGTATTTATGTTATTACTGGATGAACAAACAAGTACTAAGCCATCACGGCTGTGAAAATAGCTGGTGTATTCGCATAGGTAACACGCACTGCTTCTGTTGGTATTAATATTTAGAGCAACCTGCTAACACAAGAAACGTATACCAGCACATCCGCTGTGAGTATACATATTGGCTTACTCGCATCCTGTAACACTCTTATACTGGTAATAGTATATTTATGGTTTCCATTCTCAACCTAGGATAATTCTCAATAATTATCATATATTTAAAGAATAATCCTTGGGTCCAGTCAAGATGAGGGTACACCAAGCTCGCAGCCACCCAGTACAGTACTCCCTTTTGGCGCGCCTTGTACTCGGTTTTATCTGGTTGTCTGCGCGACGTCCGGCAATCTCGATAGCTGCAAGTTACACAGGTTCTTGAGAGACGAGGGGGAGATGCATCACAAAGTGCAAATACAAAATATCGATGTCAGGAAACTCCTGGCTTTCACCACCGACGATGTCTAGTTACTTTATTTTATCACTTGGCACATAAGGCTTGTTTAAACTGTTAAAACATGAACACGCATATATTATATAAAGTTCAAACGGTTTAAATTCACTTAATATGGCGATAAGCTTCAGAGAAAGTGTCTGCTTGATGTCTTTAGTGAAGATCGAAAGGAATACATAGGATTTGGGTGGGGGGGGTGGGGGGGGGGCAGGGGGATAGATGTAGAGTTTACAAAGAATCTGGGCTCGACCAGATCGCTGCATTTAGTTTTTTTTTTCATTTGTTTTATCTTTGGGTCGTCAAACCTTTGTTTATAAAATTTGTTTTCGTTTTACCTGCTTTAACCAGTCCCTTTGACTGCTTGTCCCTCGTACTCTCATTATGTACGATGCATATGACCACTCCTGCACGTCAAAGGTACATGCATTTATACATAATCCTTTAAATCAATTGTTGTACATTTGGCTATGAAAACCAGTGTAATGGGTCTGATTGATTAAGCTCTTAAGGTTATTGTTTACAATCTAATCGGTGTTCGAGCTTGCAGTGTAAGACGTCAAACCCACAAGCTGGTAACATCATCATCTACAACACCAAAAAAAAGGAACAACGGGCTACTGAGATTTCACCGTTAGATTTTAGTACGATAAGAAGACCACAGTTTTCTTTCAGAAGATTAATTTCACTCACCTTTGTGAAGCAAAACTTACGTGACAATTTTACTAAAAGTAAATAAAGTTGAAGCTTTAAACATCCCTTACAATGAGTCTTGAATGTTTCATCTGTATGCAGACATATCTAACTTAGTGTAACACACTCATTCATAATTTCAAATCTACAAGATCGACATGAGACATTAAGAGTCTCTGAAGTACCCAAGAGAAAACAGAGGTGTCGGGTGTTACTGAAGCCGTGAGAAAACGGACGTTTCAACTCTGGAACTCAATAATGAAGTTTCAGCTACTTGTTTTATGGGCGATTGAACGTAACGTCAATCATTTGACTTTACATTAACAAACGTGTATGACTATGGTCAGTACAGTGTACTCGCCACTCATTTATATCCGACCCTATGGCAACTTACATACATCCGAATGTCCTGTCACGAATTTGTTGTGGCAAACCATACATTGGGCTATGAAAATCAGTGTCATGGGTCAGATTATTTTTTTAAGGCCATTGCTTACAATATAATCAGTGTTCGAGTTTGCAATACAATCATTAAATTGATGTCAAGCACACAGGCTGATTGTGGTCACGATTGTGGCGATAAGTTGACATGTTTCTTTCAAATGATTAATGACAATCTCAACAATAAAACCGACAATAATTTCAATACAGCCACCAGATTCTCGATTGGGAATTAAAACAATCTGACTTCAGTGGTGAATGTAACGCTAGTACGTTTCACAGGACGATATCAGGATTCTTCACTCTCCCTGGCAAATTCTATACCGAACTTACGTGACAATTTTACTAAAGGTAACTACAGCTGAAGCTTTCAACATTACTCACAATGGATTTTGAATGTTTCGGCTGTGAGCAGGTTTACATATCTTAGTGACTGATTCACAAGTTTAAATCTACAAAGATCAACATGAGATACGAGTCTCTGAAACACATTAGAGAAAACGATGTCTCGCATTGTCTCGGTATCACTGAAGCAGCGATGGTATGGATAGACGGGCTGGAGTTGGTGGTTGATTTATTTTAATTTTGTCACGTATAGTGACTACTTTATTGTGTACCCCATACTCATCTTGTGAGCGGTAGTACAGAGTGCAGGTCGCGAACGGCGTGTATAGCACACCCCAGTGATCAGGATATTATATTAGGGAGACAGTGCAGGTATACAATTTATATACGTAATGTGAACTTGTATTATGATTTTATTCTGAACAAATATCCATTAAGTATGTTGGGTAAAAAGACCATCAAAGTCTAAGTTAAAACTCCTCTTTTATTCACCATATTATGACGCCCCTGGTGGACACAAAAATCATATTCAATAAAACATTTGCAAACATCCGCCAAGTGGATGTTGTCAGCAGGATCAACCGCGAAGGACACCTTGTAATTATAGATATGCTTTTTGATATTCGTTTCCGGAAATGAACTTTTTTACCTCACCTAAACTAGGTTAGGTTAGGTCTGAATTTTGAAAATTTGGATACAGGTTCCAAACATGTAAACAGGAACTACTCTTCAAACCAGGGTAAGTGATTGTCTCAGTAGAGACTCCGGTGAAGTGCTGTTTGATCACCATAAAGACAAAAAATATATTGTCCTGACGGTACATGTTGTTTGGTTGCCTGGTTTATGCCTTCTTCTCAGGCATCACCTCAAGTAATATCTGGACGAAGCGATAGATTCTGTCTGAAAATAAACCAAAGATTATACTATATCAATGGTGAATATTGTTCGTGAGCATTATACATATTATTAGATTACTGTATTTCATAATGTACCGAGATGTGAAACATATGCTTGACTCGGTAGTCTAATATGGCTGTGAAGATAAAATACAAAATGTGCCACAATACGACAATGTGGATATTCTACGTTTATGTCATACACAGACTAATATCAAGTGTAAACAAACAACAGCAAGTATTACTGACGAATACAACACCAAATAATCTAAATCTGATATAAGGAGTTATGCGAAATCATCTGTTGCCAGTGACAGATGAGCTCTATTAGCACAACACAGTAAGAGTACTGTACTGCAGTTTCTACAGTTTTTAAAAATAGTGCAAATCACCTCAAGTCGACTCATGGTGTTTATAATAGACTGAATAATGTGGTACTGTAGTGTCCTGATGCAAGTGGTAATTTGTGTGTGCGTCGTAGAGTAAGTTTCAGTATAGACTCTTTGTGATACAGTACCTCAATAGGATAACTTAATATAATATACGACCAAGACGAAACAAATCAATCAATCGCCCTGCTATATTTCCCTTCATTCTTATGACACTGTAAAAAATAGGTCATGCTAAACTTCTGTAGTGTGTGTGAAGGTGTTAAACTGAACTATGAAATACAAACGTGGACCATTATCTGCACGTCTGGTACCCTCTGTGTGGGAGACTTTCACACGTATATACGGAAACGCTTTTTTGATATACAGTATTTTTCTAAGAGGTTTCATCAATTAATATTTTAAACAAAAAGGAAAAGTTAAACGCTAAAAAACAATCTTGCAAGGAATATGTTCGTCCACCCAGTAAGTAGTGACCACAGCTCCAGCATATGTATACAGTAATTGTACCATCGATTGCAATCATTGCAGTACACACATGAGTTCATGAGTTGTGAGTTCGAGTCCTGCACTAGATGTAGTTTTTTTGTGTGTGTGTGTGTGTGTTTTTTTTTTTTTCGCGGGGATTAGCCCACCTAGGTACAGGTCACCGACCCACATGGGACCCTTGGGGACGAAAAAAAAACACAGAAATGTAAAAAGTAATTAAACAAATCTAGAGTGAGAAACGATATATATATATATATATATATATATATATATATATATATATATATATATATATATATATATATATATATATATATATATATATATATATATATATATATATATATATATATACACGGGTTCACAAGACGATTTCGTTCCGTTAATCACCACACACCGCTTGAGGTCATGAAGAAAGTCTCCGATCCACTCTAGGACACTTCACCGAATCCCGTACCCTTTCATGGGTGTATAGTGTATACGCTCCCGTAATTCTTGGCAAAATACAGATATATATATTGTCAGTATCACCGTCCTGTTCCTGAATTTGAGTCCAAACATCCAGTACCTTGAGAAATTGTGCGTGCGAGGATGATGTCTATCTTCTAAACAATACTAAACTCGACGACGTGAAAGTGAATTTGGAAGAGTTCTGACTCCCTTCCTCCGGCTACTCCCTCTGGGCTCGTGGATTAATTCCCCGAGAAGGTACTGCTGACTGAGGTGGTTAACGTGAAATACAGTCGACAGATACCGAAAAACGTCTACACTCTACAGCCCATACAGGACTTACACTTGTGACCTCCAAAAACTGCTGGTGAATACTGCTAACGGTCTAATTAATTAATGTCATGCATACGCTTGTAGGTTTTATATTATCCGACAGTCGGATACATTTTGGTAAGTCATCTCTGTACAGCAAATGATACAAGAGAAAGGTTGCGGGATTATGACACAGGGAGCCGGTGAAGCACCGAGTCATGACATAGGAAGCTGGTAAGGCACCGAGTCATGGAGGGTTGATGTAAGACACTTCATGTAGAAGGATTACACTGTAGGGAGAGATACGCGGGTGAAGTCAACACTAAGCGGGGTAGGAACAGTGTGGGAGAGACCCATGATACTTCACGTTGGATTATTATCATAGATAAAAGAACTATAAACAGATGTGTCATCACGCATAACTCTGAAGATAACTGCAAGAGCAACTTTGAGTTAATCAAATACAGTACAGTACTTGCATACAACGAAAGCTGTACAGTATATAGTGTTTATTTTCACTAAAGATTTCAAAAGTATTCTTGCTTGAAAATACTAATGAAAAGTTTAATCTGAAGTACTATGATTGAAACTTACACCTAATTAATGTGCCGGGAAACACTTTTAATTTTTATGATGCGGCCATGAATGACTATTTTTTTTTATATGTTCTCCCCAATCGTATAGGCTTCCCAGGCAAACTCTCACGCCTAGAAAATCCTTTAGGCAGAGAATGTGAATTCACTCTCAAAAAATTTTAAGTAATAATCTAAGAATAAACACAAAAGCGTGCTGATAAATTGACAGCAGTCACCACGAGGGTACCTGTCAAAATTTATTTTTTAAAGTTTATTCGCATTAATTTTTAGTATTTCATTTTGTTATTTATGTCCAGGATTTTGTTTTGTCCGGTCAAAACTTGTTGTATCTCCTAGTAGCACAATGTCCGCAAGCACTGAAGGCAAATGCAATTGAAGCTTGCGTGGCGCTAAACCAACAGAAACGTTTGAAAATGCATCTCTATGGTTGATCTAACGCAAGCAACGACGATCAGTGGGATATTATGCTCAATTCCCCTCCTCGCCAGAAAACTATTAGAATACGGTACTGTATAGGAATAGTTAAAATGACCTAAGAGATGTAGGTCACTCATACCTCATTCTGTTCATGAACCAGACCACCACCACGTATTCTTCAGTGGGTTATTAAAACTGTCAATGTTGGCTCTATCACGAAGCTGACCGACTCCAGGTTTGGCACAAAAAAAAGTGTTAACATGGAGAGTATGAATATTATCCACATAATAGAGAAGACTGGATGCAGTTAAGTTTTATTGATTTATACCAACATTATCTAAAACCACATATAAGATATCAGCATTTACAGATTGGGGAAACATTGCTAAACACAACAGTGTCTGTGCACCTCTCCCCGAACCTTTACGTTAAAACACCTCTGTATAAAAAATTTAACCATGCACGACATACTCCGATTCAGAGATAGAAGTCATGTTCAGGTAATTAGTACAGGAAGCTCTTGATGTAATCTATGAGTTATAAAAGTAAATGAGTTTGTTTCGGTTTACAATTTATAGTCTTACTCCAAGAAAAATAATTAAAGACTCACGCGTTCTTACTGTTATCGAAGTTGCAGCCCGCAAGACTTGAACCTGTATCTCCAGCGTGTGACTACATTATAGTATTGTGACTCTTGTCACGGAGCTTGAACTAATACAGTAGATACTCATAATGGTATAGGCAATTACTCATACTAAAGCTACAACCATTACCCCGAATACGATCTGAAAACAGATGGCGCACAGAAATCTGCCCGTCGATAAAACCAGGAAGTTCAGAAACTTCTCGTTTACAAAATAAACGACGATGTTCATAAGGTTAGGAAAATAATATTAAATAATATGCGTTCCTAAAGTTGCTTCCTAGATCAGGGGATATGCATTTATCAGTTCAGCGTCATGCATGTAACAATAAATGCATGGATACAGTTGTCGTTTTATTTCTACTTTGTTTTCATCCCCGATGTGTTATAGTCTTCGAATTACTCTACATGAAGCAGACCAACCGTTAAGGTATGACAAATAATTATGCAAAAGGGAGAAGCTCAGCTGTTAAAACGTTTTTCAAATCAATAATAGCTCCTAATGACTGCCCAACGACCTCCTGTAGAAAGTATGACCTGGTAAGGTACAGTCTCGCCCAAGAGTTCGTTAACTTCCAGCCAGCTATTGCTGCACTGCTTGCTTCAGATGTTTGAAACTGTCTCAGTACCAACCAGAACATGAAACCCATACGAATGAATCTAAAGGTTCGAAGTAACAGACTCAAGTTCATACATCTGAAGCAGGCGCCAGGGAGTGCAGCAATAGCTGGCTGGGGGAGTTAACGAACTTTTGGGTGAGACTGTACTCGCACCAAACAGTATCGGTGCAGGGTGAGATCGACGACATCCGAAACGATACGTATACACTGATATGTCGGGAGGGATGGTAAGTGTATCCTCATAACCCCCCCCCTCCCCACTAGGTGTTGCCATATGGCTGACAATCAGTGTGTTTGTTTCCTCTTTTCGGATTGTTGCTTTGTGTCGACTGAATGATGAGCTAGGGTTCGGTCTCGGTGAACGTGGGTATAAAACAGAGGCAATATGAAGCAGTAGAGATCTACACATGCCAGACGACATGGAAACCTCAGAGGGAACACGAGGAGCTATTATTGCCCTTCATAACGAAGGGTTTGGCGTCACAGATATTAGCCGGCGGGTTGGTGTCCACAGGAACACCGCTGCACTATGGATTCGGCGATACCTCGAAACTGGTGCTACAGACGACAGGTCTCGGATCGGCCGTCCACGCTGCACCACCCCTCAGGACGACCAGGTTGAGTGGTTTATTTGGTAGCATAAATTAATGTGGCAATATTCACAAGTATCACAAATAATTTTGTTAACAGGGAGCTCCTCATATTTCATACTGTCTATTTGTCACTTCCCGACCTTATTTATAACGGTTTGTTTCACTTGACCAGGGTTATCAACATACGGCTGGAACAACTCGCCTTTCCCAATACCTATCGTCACTAGTCTCAAATTGTTCACACAACAGTATGCACCGATACTTTTCGTTGCGAGTGTACATACGTAAAAGTACCTGAGAAATTCGTATATAATTACCTGGTCTAGTCTTGTTCCAGGAACCAGGGCATAAGTTTTTGTTTAGTGATATAAAAACTTTGCGTTATAATTTGTTCGTTTCAGTTTTTATTATATCTTTCTTTGGACTATAGAAAAACCAAAAGCTTGCAGCCCGTACAGGACTCGAACCTGCGACCTTCAGTGTGTGATAATTATCAGAAATACTGACGCTCTACCACTGAGCTAACGGACAGATATATGTTAAGGAACAAATACTCTTACTGTAGATGAATAATGGTGTTACCTGTATAGATATGTACATACCAAGATATGTGAACACGCCTGACGCCAGGACTCTTGTTACCATTCATTGTACCATTTATTCACATGTCTGTATTACTACATATTATTATAGCATGTCTGATGTCTATGCTTATGTCTAATGCCTATGTTCATTTACTATGTCCCGATGTACTAG
>NW_024729259.1:5355006-5405006 GCF_018991925.1 Homarus americanus
TTGTAACCACGCTGCCTTCCCAGCACCAAGCTGCATTGTACATCCAATACAATATGCATACAGAGAGCACATTGTATTTCTCCGTCCCATCCTGAACAAATATCTCGTACCCCACAATGTTATATTCTAAAGAAAGCCTGGGTGGTGGCAGCTGTAAGATGTAAGCACAGCAATTACACGAGTGTGTGTAAGAAGAGAGAAGAATGTGGTTTCCCAGGTTAACCCTCAGAATCGAATATAACTAAGTAACTTTGAGATTATAAGTAAATAAGATGAAGTAAACAAATAAGTAAGAGACACTGATAGAAATACGGTAAATATTTTGAGAAAATGAATTAGAAGTTAAAGAAAAGAAAAACTTGGAAACAAGAATAAAAGAAATATAACCAAGGTTATATAAATTAAAATAAAGTGGCAACCTCAAACATTGAAAGTTTGCCCTCTTACAATCTAAATAGCATCCAAGAGCAAGAAACTGACACTAAAGCATATTGGTCTAAGTTTAGCCCCTTACCAAGCTACACGCTCAGAGACTTTAGTGAAACTTTTACATGCTGCTGGGCACATCATTGGAATCGATACAGCTCGTAGAATTGACATGTCGATCACCAATGACAGACTACGACCATATGAGCCGAATGGCTTTGTGTACATTCCCAGAGGAATGGTTCATTATGAACCTGGATGCATTGTCTTGGCATCATCCAACGACATTTACATCATTGAAGAAACATTAGATGAGAAGAATACATTTCATGCAACTCCGTGAACCTGTGGCAACAAGGACCTGCACCGTCTAATATACCACACAGCACTGATCGAGACAGAACACCTGACCCGAAGCTTCTCCAGAAACTGCAAGAACTAGACTCCCTAACTTATATTGCTGGACTACGGCCAAAGCCTGCATTTTCGGGTATATCAATATGGACAAATGGAACCTGGAAGACAGCAGATTACTAAATATGTAGAAAACGCAGGCCTGGGTACTGTCACGAATATATAACCATGAAGCGCAGAAGATCCCATCATGGTCTGCTGCACTTAATGAAGCTTGCCTGTAGCTAATCCATCCATTAACAACACAAGGCATGATGCCAGTACTTATGATAACACAGTGACAACTGTCCCCCATCGTTTTCAGGATATCACACACCATCTTGGTCAAAAGTAAACTGCTGCTATTGCAGACCAGCCTTTGTACAGTAGAACAAAAGAACTAATCTGGCCCTACGAATGAGCATATGAGAACATAACTAACTGAATTTGTAAATTTATGCTATATGATACATTCATCTGTAGTGTATATTTGTGATCTGAATGAGCCAGTGGACTATATTTGATGCTCTTGGTGATTAATTAATACATTGTCAGATTGTACTAAAACGTATGGGACAGTCTATAAAAAGGCGAATGACTACACTCGTGATATCTTGCTAGTTGGTTTGCGTGTAACAAAGAGATGCCAACAAACCAAAATTTCAACAGAACTCTGGAGGTTGGCTGGCTGACTATATACTTGTACAGTACCTTCCTAACAGTAACACACAAAAAGCATTACAACTGCACGAGGCCAAGAAGGTTGAAATACAATACATCAAGTCCTGTTCACGTCATAATTTCTTGAAAGGATCAGTGAGTAGCGTAGAGAAAGTATAAACTTACGCACCTGATAAACTATTGTAGGTTCTGGATTCAATTTTTCGGTAGATGAAGAGGAAATAAACGAGGACGCCCAGAGCGATGACCCCGAGAGCTATACCCACCGTGACGGGCTCCTCCACCACCGGGAATACCACCAGCATCACAGACAACACCAAGTAGAACACAGGCAGCACCAGCCACACCTGCCCACAATAACATAGGTTAATAACATTGTTGTTTTGCACCATGATACACAATTAATGCACTCTGTTAAACATCTGTTGCAAGAATGTATTGACCGGGTCATTAGAAGACTGTGTAAATTGTTATCAACAATATTAATTAGAGTTGGATTATCATCTGAGCTTCAGATATTAACACAAGACAGTTCACCCAGCTGTAAATGAGAACCTGACTCTACAGATGAGAAGGCGAGGGCTGCCAAGTGTAGTACCGGCCACGCTGCATCCTTGTTTACCGAACCTTAGTAACTGTGTAATGTATCTTCACCGTCCCTTATGGCCCACTAGTCCTGTGGGACCCATTTTTACTGTGATTTATTTTATATCCTGTATGATTTATACACATGTTTATTTGTCATGAAAAGAGTTACTGTTTAATGACTTTAAAATAAACCATCACAGATCTATGGTTCCCTAAGCTACTCTGGTGAGGGGCGCCTGCAAACATTCCCTCTCTGGATCGCTTTACCGGGGTGTTGGAATATGTAGTTAGATGCCTTGAAGTCTCCAGTGACTTCAGTGAGCCTGGAGCCCAGCTCCATCAGAAACTTCAGGACTTTGTTACTCCATGATCCAGAAGCTTTCCAGTGGACTCTGCTCTACGCTTCTCGCCCAGGAAACACCTCGCCTCCCAAAACTCTTCTCTAAAGGATTTCTATCGTGGCGTCTGCTGTCTATTACTTAATTCCTACCCAAGATAATAATTATCTCATCTCTCATACACATTACCTCACACTGTGTCATCACCCAGTAAAGTACGACATCTCCCTTAACTCTTAACGTATACACACTCATCCCCAGGCCACTGTTGCCACGACTCTCACGTGACTCTCACCTTAAAGGGTCTCTTCCACTCTGGTCTCTTGTACCTAAGCCAGAGGAGACCGATGGTGCCAAAGAGACGAGAGAAGCTGTGGCTGAAGGCCAGTAAGTTGATTAGGCTGTAAACGTCCGGCGAGAATAACAACAGCAGGGTCAGGATCGTCTGGAAGAGTAAACAGGTTCTTGGACGTAATCTTGTAGAGGTAAGATTTTTTTTTCGCTCAAGAGCTTCACTACTCTTCAGAGTTAATTTCCGTGGATCTCTCTACAGAGTCTATTCATTTCCCCGTTGTGAACATCATTACGTGACATCTTGGCAGTTTAGATACAGCAGAAGTGACAAAACTATGAGAATCTTTATAAGAGTAGATTACCATGAAGATGATAAAGGGGACTGGAGTGCAGTTTTTGATGTTGATGAGAGAAAGGGTCTTGGGTAGGTGGCCTCGCCTGGCCCCTGCGAACACCATGCGGATCAGGCGAAGGTCTCTGCCAAGAGAGAGGCCAGAGTGGAAATAGCCACCGACACAGGCACCGCCCACGCCATCACCCCAAAGGCAGCCTGCCCGAAGGTCTGTGATGTAACACAAGATAATGATAGTGACGAAAAGGTCTAAAGAAAAAAAAAGAGTTGTGTAAAATACCATTATTTTTTTATACCTCTTGCAGGACATCAAAAGTTGTTGGAAAAGGACGTAAGAATAACAATGGAACTTGTACAGTGAGGAGTCGTTATTGGTTAGGAAATAAACAGTAATTTCGTTGCATTACCTATATTATACAGTAATTAGATAGGGGACCCAGTTTTGCTGCGTTGGTTTTTAAGGGACAGCTCATAGCCTATCTCTGACTACACTATCATCTACACTACATCAACTACACTATCATCTACAGTTCTACCCTAATACTTTTAGGTGGGACATGTACTCTTCCCCCAAAATTCTTATTTATCTGAGCCAAACTTAAAAGTATCTCCGAGGTGCACACCCCCAGGGTCCCCTTAGGAAGCAAAGCCAGGTCTCTAGGTTCCATGGTCATGGAACTACGGCACACACACACACACACACACACACACACACACACACACACACACACGTCACTACTACTTTGCTGTAACTTGTAATCGAGTATGACGATCATTCAGCTATGAGACAATGATATGAGTTATTAAGGATGTCACCTCCGTTGATGAGCTCTGAGGTGACTAGAGAGGCCGATATGGTAAATTGTACAAACAATCTGTTAATTCAACAGATATTTTCTGTAAAAATATATACAGAATCTTCTGAAATTTTACAGAAAATGTTTGGCAACAATATAACCAGTGAATTCTCTGTAAATTTTACAAGTTTTTTTAACAGTATACCGGCAGGGTGTCCAAAGGTGTTGCACATGCAGAGGGCTACATCTAGTGCGGGAGAGGCGGCAGCAGCATCTTTCCGGCGTTGGTGCTCGTCTGCCTCGGTATGCAGTCGGGGTAACTCGGAAGTATTGACACCTCGAGTGGTGCTCCTCCAAGCGTTACAGTGTGGAGTGATCTTCTCCCAGGTGGGGGGGTCGACTTGGCATTTTTTCGGGTTTGTCTTAAGACTATCCTTACCTTTCCGTTGCCCGTCAATGTTACATTTACCATTCATTAGGGAGAAAGTAGCTGCCATGGCAGTCTACAGTACTGTCGTCCATGAGGGTAACATGGCAAGTCCAGTGTAGTTGCGCATGGATAATGGTAAGCTCGATGCTCCTACAGCTGGTGTCATCAAGAATACTGGTATTTCTTCCTTGTCTTCTCAGCTAACTCTAAACAAGGTGTTAGTGATAGTGAGGTTGTGTGCAGCACACTTGCTGAGGAGGAGAAGTAGGCTGTTGGGATTACATTTACTCACTCTGTTTTTCCCTATGGTTCCCTGCCATATGTCAGCATCTCTGCCAACTCTGGCATTAAAGTCACCAAGGAGCACAACCTTATCTTCTCTGGGGATAGAGGTTAGCACTGTCAAGATCGACGTAAACGGCCTCCTTTATGTCATCCTCTGCATCCAGTGTTGGGGCGTATGCATTGGTGAAGAAGGCATGACGCGAGTGATTCAGTGGGACTCGGAGCGTCAAGAGGCGCTCGTTGACCCCAACAGGCATTTCAATTAGCCTATATTAGGCTGGATTGGAAATACCAAAGCCAACTTCATAAATGCCGTTTCTCTCCGCAGTAGGCTTACTCTTTCAGAAGAAGGTATAACCAGACCCCCGCTCTGTAAGACGACCCTCGTCTGGGGGCCTGGACTCGCTCTTGGATGTTATGTCGATGTTATACCTACTGTAGACAGCTTTGTTGCCACAAGGGCGGTTCTTCTTTCTGGATGCTCATTTATGCTAGTATCGAGAAGGGTTCTGACATTCCATGCAGCGACCAGAAGAAGTTGTTTAGTTTGTGTTTGCTTTGATTTGTTATTATGTTTTCGACAGCATTAGGATGACCTTACTTGGTGCGGATGCCCAGTCAGGCTGGTTTTTTAGGCAGGCTATGTTTAGAGCACCTTTCCTAGCCTTCTCCCCATGTGGGGTGAGCAGTGGCTCCTGGAAAGGGCTGCTCAGTCGTACAAACAGGACCGGATTGCATTGCTGTCTGGATCCCAGAGCATAAACGACCATCTTATCTATGTCTCCCAAGTGCAGAGTTATGACTAGAGACTCCCGGCAGTCATTCCCTGCTCGTTCCCGTCGCCACTCTTCTGTTGCCATAGGACTTGTAGAGGTTTTGGGTTCTGATGATGAAAAATATGATGAGCTGGATGATGGATGGACGCGAGTTGATTTATGTGGTGAGGCAGGACCGCAGGCTGTTACCACACGTCTTGGCTCTTCCTTTTCCTGGTCCAGTGGTGCAGGTAGCTGCACAACTGGGGAGAGGGAGAGTTGCAATGGACTGCCGATAGATCAGTTTGTTGGGTTTCGCCTTAGTGGCCTGTCCATCTTGCACTGCCTTCATCCGCCGGTGTAATCATTGGGTTTCCGTATTGGTCACCTCTTCTGCCTATTCCTCCGTTAGGGTCTTACTGGAGCTCTGGAAGCATGTCTGCCTGATGCAGGGCCCCACCACTAATTTTTCGTTTCGAATTTACTCCCGTACCCTTATGCCGTCCAAGGTTTATTTGCAAGGCAGCAGGGCAGTGGTTGGTAGGCGCCAGGGCGTGACCACATGCCCGTGCACTATTCCTCTAGGGCCCAATGGTGCTCCGAGATCTCCTGCTGGACTAGCCTGAGGACGCAAGGCGCCTAGTTACCGTGTGATACCACAAGGAGGCACAGCAGGAGTCTTGATGGTGGAGAGGTTTTGTACTGGCAGGGGAAGGCTAGCCAGTGGCGGTAGCTGAAAGCGAGAGGAAGCAAACAGTGCCTGCACCTTAATACAAACATAATGTTGCCACACAAGACGCATTACACCACCCTGTGTGTGTGTGTCAAAGTGCGTGTGAAACTATAAAAATGTCATCACACACAAAATAACAAACCACAACAACATGACAACCTACAACAGCGACAGCGGTGGAGGACATAACATCTTGAGGGGAGAGGACAGCGAAATAGGCCACGTTGGTGAGGACGTACACCACCGTCAGGAAGCTGAGGGACACCCCCGTCGCCAGAGGGAAGGTCCTGTCGAAACACACAAACACAGGGTAACATATTTACTGTGTGACTCCAGATCAACTCCGAGTCTTGTTAGCGTAATAATGATAATATATCTTTTAACACCATAACAAAGGTAAAATACTGATGACATTATCAAGATTCATAATAACATTATACAGGATCATCGAGGAACAACGTCTTAAGTTTTAGTGTGGGGGATGGTGGTTGATGGTACAGGTGGTGGTGGTGGTGGTGGTGATGGTACAGGTGGTGGTGGTGGTGGTGGTGGGTGATGGTACAGGTGGTGGTGGTGGTGGTGGTTGATGATGGTGGTGGTGGTGGTGGTGGTGGTGGTTGATGGTACAGGTGGTGGTGGTGGTGGTGGGTGATGGTACAGGTGGTGGTGGTGGTGGTTGATGGTACAGGTGGTGGTGGTGGTGGTGGCGGTGGTGGTGGTTGATGGTGGTTGAGTACAGGTGGTGGTGGTGGTGGTGGTGGTGGTGGTTGATGGTACAGGTGGTGGTGGTGGTGGTGGATGGTACAGGTGTGGTGGTGGTGGTGGTGGTTGATGGTACAGGTGGTGGTGATGGTGGTGGTGGTTGATGGTACAGGTGGTGGTGGTGGTGGTGGGTGATGGTACAGGTGGTGGTGGTGGTGGTGGTGGATGGTACAGGTGGTGGTGGTGGTGGTGGTGGCTGATGGCAGGTGGTGGTGGTGGTGGTGTGGGGTGATGGTGGGGTGGTGGTGGTGGTGGTGGATGGTACAGGTGGTGGTGGTGGTGGTGGTGGTAGTGGTAGTGGTGGTGGTGGTGGTGGTGGTGGTGGGTGGTGGTACAGGTGGTGGTGGTGGTGGTGGTGGTGGTGGTGGTGGTGTTGGTGGTTGATGGTGTACAGGTGGTGGTGGTGGTGGTGGTTGATGGGACAGGTGGTGTGATGGTGGTGGTGGTTGATGGTACAGGTGGTTGTGGTAGTGGTGGTTGATGGTACAGGTGGTGGTGGTTGATGGTACAGGTGGTGGTGGTGGTTGATGGTACAGGTGGTGGTGGTGGTTGATGGTACAGGTGGTGGTGGTGGTTGATGGCAGTGGTGGTGATGGTGTGAGGTGGTGTGATGCAGGTGGTGTTGATGGAACAGGTGGTGGTTGATGGCAAATAGGTGGTGGTGGTGATGGTGGTGGTGGTGGTTGATGGTACAGGTGGTGGTGGTTGATGGATAGGTGGTGGTTGATGGTACAGGTGGTGGTTGATGGTGCTGATGGTGGTGGTGGTTGATGGTGGTGGTGGTGGTTGATGGTACAGGTGGTGGTGGTGGTGGTTGATGGTACAGTGGTGGTTGATGGTACAGGTGGTGGTTGATGGTGGTTGATGGTGGTGGTGGTGGTTGATGGTACAGGTGGTGGTGGTGGTTGATGGTACAGGTGGTGGTGGTGGTTGAAGGTGGTGGTGGTGGTTGATGGTGCAGGGGTGGTGGTGGTTGATGGCAGGTGGTGGTTGATGGTACAGGTGGTGGTGGTGGTTGATGGTACAGTGGTGGTGGTGGTTGATGAGGTGGTGGTTTATGGTACAGGTGGTGGTTGATGGTACAGGTGGTGGTGGTGGTTGATGGCAGTGGTGGTGGTGGTTGATGGCACAGGTGGTGGTGGTGGTTGATGGTACAGGTGGTGGTGGTGGTTGATGGTGCAGGTGGTGGTTGATGGTACAGGTGGTGGTGGTGGTTGATGGCACAGGTGGTGTTGATGGGTACAGGTGGTGGTGGTGGTTGATGGTACAGGTGGTGGTGGTGGTTGATGGTGGTGGTGGTGGTTGATGGCGGTGGTGGTGGTGGTGGTGGTTGATGGTGCAGGTGGTGGTGGTGGCTGGGATGGTGGTGGTGGTTGATGGTGCAGGTTGTGGTTGATGGTACAGGTGGTGGTTGATGGTGGTTGATGGGTGTGGTGGTGGTTGATGGTACAGGTGGTGGTGGTGGTTGATGGGTGCAGGTGGTGGTTGATGGCACAGGTGGTGGTGGTGGTGGTTGATGCAGGTGGTTGATGGTACAGGTGTGTTGATGGTACAGGTGGTGGTTGATGGTACAGGTGGTGGTGGTGGTTGATGGCAACAAGTGGTGGTTGATGGTACAGGTGGTGGTTGATGGTGGTTGATGGTGGTGGTGGTGGTTGATGGCACAGGTGGTGGTTGATGGTGGTAGTGGTGGTGGCTGATGGTGGTGGTGGTGGTGGTGCAGGTGGATGGTGGTAGTTGAAGGGTACAGGTGGTGGTTGATGGTGGTGGTGGTGGTTGATGGTGGTGGTGGTGGTTGATGGCAGGTGGTGGTGGTTGATGCAGGTGGTGGTGGTTGATGGTAGATGGAGGTGGTGGTTGATGGTACAGATGGTGGTTGATGGTGGTGGTGGTGGCTGATGGTTGTGGTGGTGGGTTGATGGCACAGTTGGTGGTGGTGGTTGATGGTACAGGTGGTGGTGGTGGTGGTGGTTGATGGCATGTGATGGTGGTTGATGGTTGATGGTACAGGTGGTGGTGGTGGTGGTTGATGGTACAGGTGGTGTGTTGATGGCAGGCGGTGGTTGATGGTACAGGTGGTGGTGGTTGATGGTACAGGATGGTGTGATGGTACAGGTGGTGGTATGATGGTGGTGGTTGATGGCATGGTGTGGTGGTGGTTGATGGTACAGGTGGTGGTGCTTGATGGTACAGGTGGTAGTGGTGGTTGATGGCACAGACGCTTCTACTCACCTGTCTGGGTCCTTCATCTCCTCCACCACCATGTTGAGGTTGTCCCTGAGAAAGAGAACCAGATTATTACACACACACACACACACACCACACCTGGTATAAGGTTCGTGTCACCGGTCATTTTCCTTGATAGAAAACGAGAGAGAGAGAGAGAGAGAGAAGAGAGAGAGAGAGAGAGAGAGAGAGTAGATTATTTGAAGTCATGTGAACAAGAGAGAAAAAAGAAAACTAAGTGACTTTTTTTTTCGCCATTCATTATACATATTTTAGTTTTTAATCTACATAATGATTGTTTTTTTGTTTTTTTTTGGGGGGCAATTACTAAAGGATGTGAGATGTTGTGAAGGACTGAGCTCAGGGTTCTTGAGTAAGGAGGGAGAGAGTTCTTTTGTGTGTGTGTGTGTGTGTGTTAGAACCATCCGGATAGCATAAGGGGAGAGTCTAAACGATTAGGTTGGTGTGAGTATTATCCTGGAGGTGTGTGTGGAAGGCAGAAGACTATACCTCCACCCCATCAATACAGTACCCAGGAGGACCCACCAGCCGTCGTAGGTGTAGAGACCCTGGTAGAATGCGGTGGCGATGACGGCGACGGAGAGACGGGTGCCTTGGAAGACGTCGCCCTGGTAGCTGGTGGAGGAGGAGGTCCCCGTCGCCAACTGGTAGAAGCCGACGCCAATGATGCTGCCGAGGATGAGCACCTTTGGGATCATGAGAACGTCCTGCAGGTTGACAGACCCCTTCAGTCCCCGGCAGTTGACCCACGCCAGGAACACTGTTGAAAAGCGGCTATATATTACTAACACTGCCTTCTTATACAGTCAGGAGTCACCAGTACTCATGAGTCACTGTGCACCATGAGTCACTGTGCACCATGAGTCACTGTGCATCATGAGTCACTGTGCACCATGAGTTACTACAGATGACCTAGTTGATCCCTTGAAGCTGTCCTATCCCCGTCTCTTATCAGCCCTGAATACATTTCGTAATATAGATCAATAAATTATTATAATGTTGATCTTATTAGCGGTGTTTGGGTTCACATGAAGATTAGGCACCCCAGTTTATTTGTGCTTTATGATTAAATAACTTGGTGCAATCTTGTGGTGGGTGGGACTTAAGTTAAACAGGTATGTTTAGGTTAAGAAGGTATGGTTAGGTTAAGTCAGGATAGTCTAGCGTGGGTTAGGTTGGATTACATTAAGTTAGGTTATGTTTAGTTACGTTTGGTTAAGTCAGGTAGGTTAGGTCAAGTAAGGTTAGTGTTAGACTATCACGTGAAATAAACTAGGGTGCCTAATCTTCAGGTGATCTAATCATTTTAATACTGTACTGACCTGCCTATAACGATGAGAGAATTTTGAGCACTTTGACCCACATCTGGCGGGATACTGTTTCCTACTGCAATATACAGTATATATTCCTCCTCTCTTAATGACGGGCGGGGAGTATTTATCACCATTAGACTTAATATATCTTACTTCTGATTATGTATTATTATATGTAAACATTGGTCTGGTAGGGTGTACAGCGGACTACGGGCGTAATATAACGTTGGGTAGGTAAAGTAAACAAACAATGGTTATCAATCACTGCGTATCACTGGCTTGTTACATTACCTGGGTGTGGCAGTGTATCGGGTCCAGATGATACTGATAGTAACATGTGTACTACCTATGCATTTATATTATCTTAATTTACGTAATCGTCAAGACGTGATTTGTTTCTTAATTTATCCAGTGTAATAACATATTCAATTATGGTTATTTACTATTGTTTTTGTTGTTTCTGTAATATTGACCCTTGATTATAGTTATGCTGGCGTCTAGTATTACCATCATTATACTGTCAGCTGTAAATAAACCAAGACGGTATTTATTATTCAGTTCATACAAGAAATCAAAGTTGTATATCAAACTGATTGCCAGAGCTGTGTGGCTTAGTCAAAACTGCCTTTAACCCGACAATACGTATCATCGCCAGCCCTGAACTACCCCGGATGACAAAGACAGAATCTCTGCAGACCTGTACACAGCACTTGGCACAGACTCAGTTAAGGTCTTTCGCGGTATCTTAACCAGGATTTAGGAAGATGCGTCCCCTGACCTCCGGAACCCCACACGGAGGGAAACCAACGGGTCTTGAGGATTTTTTTAGAGACAGTAGACAACACTGTGGGTAAACAATTTAATGATAGCATAACACGACTCTAGTGTAGATACCGAGAGAAGAATCCGCTAGAAGTATACTGTAGGCTCTTGTCTGAGCTAGTAATTTCCGCATGAAGTTACTCTGGTGGTATTGCAAGAATTTATTCCTGTTCTTTGAAATAAATATTTTGCCTCGAACTAGCACATTTTCTTGAATTATTAAATACTTTCAATTTTGTATTTTTTAGCAGGCAATTGCTAATTTGTTTTAATGCAATTCAACTAATTAATTTTAAATTTTCATCATGGAGGCAGCCAACGATAATTCAAGTTACTGAAAAACATTCTGATCGTGTGTACAGAAGGACTCTGCAGACACTAGAGACTTTCACCCCCGTCAGCCATCAGCTACTGAAGTAGCCAGGGAGCAGCCAGGTTTGCTGACACACTAGACCAGAGTTGCTCACACACAAACGTGACCCCTATAGTAACTCACGTATGAGAGCGGCAGCGAGCAGTCTGACGGGGACTTGTGGAGGGTCAGAGGGGAAGAAGGGTTGGAGGACATAGGTGCCGAAGGTGAAGGCATCTATGACCCTCATGGTGGGCTCCTCGATGATGAGAGCTGTCCAGAGGTAAACGAAGGCTGGCAGAGGCCCGAAGGCGGTGTGGATGTAGGTGTACATCCCGCCACTCTCCGGCATCATGGTGGCTGTGGCCGGGGAGAAGATTAGGTTAGATCAAGCCTTGGGTCAGGTATAGGCAACCCGCGGCCCGTGAGATGGCGTGCGGCCTCAACCATGTTTCTGTGCGGCCCACAGAGTGATTGTGAAATTATAATTAATGTGGGCCACGGATTAGGTAGATGCATCCAGTTTATGACGAGTGAAGCAATATTTATTAAAAGAATATTCACACACAATTCATTACTGTGGCATCACCTGAGAGTAAATAACGACGAAAATGTAACAGTGAAATAAGTATAGCAGTAGTACCCCGATTTACGTGGTCAATTGAACCCACGGGGTACCGCGGAAAGTGAAAACCGCGTAAAGTGAACAACAGAACATATGGGATTAATTCCAATAGAGACTGGCACAACCCCCAAACTCCACTTTTTCCGACACAATACCTATGTTGTAGTAAAAATAACATCTTAATTTTATAATGGTATGCTCACACAATTAATATTTAAGAGAAATACAGTCACCAGGTTAATGTCCATTCAACTAATGGACTCAAATCCCTCCCCCCTCTTCCCAGCTCACTAGCTCCTACCTCTCTGAGAAATGTTTGGGTGAAAACACTAGATTTTAACGTTTAGTAATAAATAATACCTCAGACTAAAGTTAGGATAATATAATTGACATTTCTGGATTCCTTGCAGGTCAGGGAATATTTTGAATGTAAACTTCATATATTTTGCACAAAAGATAAAATATTTGCTTTGTGTAAACCAAATTATTACATTAGATCTAAAATTTGTATGTCTAATGCAAAATCCATGATGTTTATATTCAAAATGATCATCATATTGTAAGAATTCCAGCAATGTAAATTATATTCTGGCCGGGTAATTTGTATGAATTTTATGAGCTAAATAAAAAAAAAATTATACTTCACCGTGTATATGAGCAGATGCACCTCGAAAAGTGAAAGTCCTAGTGAAAGTCAGGTTCTGGCAAGGTACCGCGTAAATGAGAAGTCAGGGTAATACTGTATATAGTCAACATTATAGACATTTTAACTTGTGTGAGTTTACAAGCCAATGTCCATGCCTGGGTTAGGTTATAAGTTAGGCTAGGTTGGGTTGGGTTTGGTTGGATTAAGTTAGGTTACGTTGTGTTACGTTACATTGAGTTACGTTATGTTAAATGATGTTTAGCTAGGTTAGGTTAAGTTAGATTTGGTTTGGTTAGATTAAATTAAGTAATTACAAACTATATTAGGTTAGAGTAAGATAAAATCTTTACAAAACTGTATAATTTTTATGCTCTAGCGGTGTTATAGACCAATTTAAATGTACTGTACACACTCAAATGGTTAAAATATCAAGACTCCCTCTCGCCACCCTGCCACACCTTCTGACTTCTTCCTCCGTTTTGGGCGGGAGGAGAAGTCTTAAGATGGCAGACTAATTAGTTCCTTCACTGTCTCCTCATGTACGTCCAGTCATTCTTTCAACTTGGCCTAAAAAGGTCTTGATACTTCTAACAGGCAATTAACTAAATTATAATTACCCCACAGCCAAATACTATAATAATCTGATATTAAACTAACATACAGGTGTTTTCTACGTTACCTGGGCCTCGTGACGAGTGTTGTGTTCCCGAACCTGATGATAAAGGGTGATATAAAGGGATATGATTCACAGAACCTGCCAAGGTATAACTTGACCTCATCTGTAGATTATAGGTTAGGTTAAAGAAGGACCGGAGGTGGAGGACACTGAAGCACTTACTATATCACTTAAGGACACAGGAAGGCACATGTTAACACTGAACACAACACGACTCATATCACCCAAAAACTTCCTGCCGTCACTGACCCAGCTCGGTGAAGGTGAGGGCACCGATGAGGGATACGAGACCCGACAGCCCCCACACCAAGAGAGACAAACCCACGCTGCCACTGTACTCCAGCACCCCGCGGGGACTGATGAAGATGCCAGACCCAGACACAATGCCAATTATGACAGAGATGCAGTCCAGAAGCCCCAGTTCTCTCTTCAGTTCCACCACGTCCACACAGTTGTCGGTGTTGATGTTGTCGTCTCCCTCTGTGGCGGTATGTGGCTCACCATGTGTGGTCCGAGGGCTCGTGCCCACTGACGGTGTCATAGGGTGAACCTTCATGATGCCTCGTCTTGTACTGGTGACGTGCGGAACATGGGTAGTTGTTTGTGTTGCTGTACGTCGCCTTTTAATGTTGACCGCGGGACTCCAGACTCACAAGGAACGGTGCTGTTAGTGTTGCGGCCGTCAACCTTCCTCTAGTAAGTCAAAAATCTACACGGAGCCGATATCATTGACGATATGTTCGACGATTCTCACCCGTGAAATCAAACACACATACTTGAATAAATCATGTAACAGACACTTTCTTTTCTTGGGACACTCGTATCCTGATCAACTTTCACCAGTCATCTTCGTAATATCAGCAGGGCCTCTTAAACTACTGTAAGGCTCCAACACTTTGAGACCTAAGAAGACGCCCACCTCAGTGACGACACAGAACCACCTCTTCTATACAACACAACCATGTTCTAAGCTTTATGAGTTCCACCTGGTGTTGTGAGAGACACAGTAGTGAATGCCGCACAGCGTCACTCATCCCGACAGGCAGAAACTATCGCAGGCAGCAGCGGCCCCCAACGTGCTGGAGTGATCTTCCGCTGATAACCTGCCGATCAAATCTGTATGTATGTATGTATGTATGTATGTATGTATGTATGTATGTATGTATGTATGTATGTGTGTGTGTGTGTGTGTGTGTAACATTTGACACACACACAGGTTGCTAAATTATCAAAAATTTTGTTTATTAACCACCCGCTCTTGTGAAAACTCGATGGCTGCTATGCAATAAACTAAGACCTAAACTCATTAACACCATAGACAAACAATTATGAACATACAGCTATATAGTTAGACATTATTACAAGGTCTAAGAAAATAACATGGTAGAGGACACACCATACAGCAGGAACACGTCAGTACTGGACCAACGGGATTCTTAACCGAGTCCAAAGAGATATGAAAAGACTCCGATAAAACAAGAACTATCGGCTGAACAGATGAAGGTAGGACGTTTGGAGACTCAGTGAGGCAGGAAGCTCAATACATAAGCGTGTAGAAGCATATCAAGGAAGATTTCAACCAGTAGGGAATTTATCTGTGGTAGGTGGTGCTGCCGGGCCGTGTCGTGTAGCACAGCGTCAGGAGCAACTCTGGAGCCATAACCTGCTCCCTCATTTTCTTTATCTCTCATGGCAAGATAGCCGACATATTAAGATTGTATCACCTTTTTACACCAAGAAGCTATATCAGTTCCCATGTATAGAACCAAGCACACAATGTGCTTGAATACCTTTCACGTAAATGTGAATAACAAAGTGTGCTGCCAGACATACTGCCTCACACGCCTGTACTCACGCAGTTACGAATAAGTTACCCTCTATGTATAGAACTAAACAAAGAATCTTTTTGAAATGCTCTAACATTCAATGTCATAATACCTTGACCACTGGGTTTGTTATACAGGCCCTTCGTGAACTCTACCGTTTGGACCTCTTGCACAGTAAACTAGCCGCTGTAAGTGAATTTTTTTTTTATTTATTAATTTAGATTAATGCTCCCTCATGGTGACCACAAACCGGACATCTAAGCCAAATTTAGGACTTCGGAGTTTCGGTGATTTACGGTTTGATGATGTAAAGTACACTCCTGAAGTTCCATTGTGTGACCCAGAATTGAGAGCTCATATCCACACTGACCATCTGACTCACCCAGTTACACGACGCGACACAGAGTGATGACCCCGAAGTCCATAAAGCGGACTATAAAATTATATGGATCAAGGGGGCGCCGGTACCGCTCTTGCCTCGCAAGTGAGATGTCACGGGTTCGATTCCCGGGCCAGTGGAGTGTTGTTCGGACACACTTCCCAGCCTCCCTTGGTCTCAGTTCACCTAGCAGTAAAGTAGGTACCTGCTGTAAATCGAAAGTTGCGAATTCATATTCAGGGAAAGTTGTTGGAGCTTCCAATAACTTGCTTAGACATAAACCATTGACTCTTCAGGTTTCTACGCCCTTAACTCATGAGACATAAAGGCAAGCATGAACTTAGCATGCTTCCCTGTTGGGAGCTGTAAACGCTTCTGCGTTTCACCTTACACAAGGATGTAGGGGGGTGGCCAACAAAAACAAAAAAATATGGAACAAGATGTACCAAGTGATGTTATCCTACCGCCCCAACACAACCCGCCCAGTGCCAGTGGTCATGTTGGTGCGGACTGTTGCTAAGTAACGCTGGCACTATTAAGGTATTTCACAATACTTGTGTTGCTTTTGTTTGTATTAATTTATTAAAAAATGTATTTCATTGTAATTATCTTGTGTGGCATTATGCATACCTAATATAGGGACTTTGTAAGTATGGGTTTTATACCCATTAATAATGCGGGTGAGGGGGGGGTACCCGAGCGGGGCATGGAGGGTGTACAGTGCCGGGTGGGTCCCTCACACAAGACGCTGGAGGAAGGCGCAACTATAAAGGCGCAGTTGTTTACACTATCATTACTACGCCAATATTTGTATCAGGACTGTGAGTTATTGTTGTATTAAATCATACGGAGGAGAATCCCCACTACCCAGTACCGGGGTAACAGTTGATGAATCTCTCAGTATCCATGCCAGTAATATGACAGGTTTGACGGAATAAGTTGTCATGCTTGTCCTATAATCTTTATTTAGTTCTTAGATTAAAGTGATTATATTAAAGGTCACGGGTCAGCCGATTGTGGGTCAGCGACTGTCTCCAGTGTATTATATAGTTAGCTGATGGTGGTAACTCGTGATAGTGTGTGTATGTGTGAGTGTTTTATTTAAAATCACAAGACAGAGAATAACACCCACGCCGAGCCCAGCAATACTCTAAAATAATTATATAAGAGAATAATGAATTGCGAGCTTTCAAATGATACACGAGGGAGGGGTCGGGGGGGGGGGTGCAGTGGTTAGTACACGTCAGGGCGCGTCACCACACCGGCAGGCCTGCACACCGTACCTCTGAGGCCCACTGCTGCTCCGTGATGCACTAGGCTCCCCCTTTCACCACAAGGGCTAGCCGGCGGCAGCAGTTGAAAGCCTAAGAGTAGCAAGTAGAGCTGAACCTTAACACTAACTTAACACTACCGCACTAGACGCATCACACACACACGTACATACATACTCAGAATAAATTACCCCACACTAATAGGCGGATCCTGTACTGGTGGTAATAATCCAATTCCCTTTAATTTACAGACCAATAAAACCATAACTCAGTCTCCAGTGGCACATATCAGACTCCAATAATACAGTAGTCATTCCTAAACCCGAGACATCTACCCGATTTAATGTAGTTTATGTGACACTAACTCACATAACACTCCAAGATGGAGATCCATAATGACATATAATTGTTGGAATTATCAAACAGTGGAGGGACACAAAAGAACAGTTTAGTGCATTTAACGATTAGTGGTCGGGAGTGTAATGATGTACTGAGGTGAGTGACAGTGACCTTGAGTGACAGCGGCCATGACTGAGAGCGGCCACGAGTGACAGTGACCGCGAGTGCCAGTGATCATGACTGACAGCAGCCATGAGTGACAGTGACCGTGAGCCTAAATTAAGAACGCCCGGGTATATTTTAGTCTAACAGCAGATATTTGGCACATAACAGTTAGACGGGGAATTATCCTGTAATCATCCCAGATTTTTATTCTGTGCTTTGAAATTAATATAATATTTATAGAAAAAAACCCAAGGAATAGAGTGCCAATCCTCACTCACTGTCGATTAATTTTACACGCGCCGCACACTCGGTCACTCTACCCTGCGCCTCACAAACCAGTCACGGCAGTTACGTAGAGCCCACGCGTCAGTCAAGTCAACTGGAAACCTCGTAGCTACAGCCATTGGCTCTCCTGTGCAGTCTTAAGTCGCTAGTGGTCATCTTAACCACTGCTGGCGATAGAAGTGATAGTCTTAAGAGTAGTTGTGCGTTTGGGGCTCGCCTGCTAACTGACACTGTTGTTTTCTCATGATAAAATCATGGTCACATAATTATCTCCCTAAAAGAATCGACCTACACCTTACAAGACTAGTTAATTCAGCCCCCAAAAGAGGGTAATACTCTTCCCCGGAACAACTTTTCATTTGAATACCCGCCGTTATCATCAAGCGTTATATCTCACCATAGAGTTATATCCTAGCTAGCAAATAGACGAATTACTAACTCCAGGTCCTAGCACACGAGATACGTTCCCATAGACGGACATCGTCATAGACCCGGGTTCTTAATACACGAGCGACGTCACACACAAAGACGACCTCCTCGTCCCGGGAGCTCCTAACATACAGGAATCTGGCCCATTAGACAAAAATGAAACTAATATTAATGGTGTGCATGAGCGTGCTGGTGGTGGGCGGGCGTGAGAACGAGCCACATTACCTCACTCAGTTCATCACCCATTACATCCACCATCAAGGCTTCTACAACGCTTACATCATCTGTGACTCTACAGGTGAGTGTCACTTACTGCCCAGAACCATCAATACTGGGTTAAGTAAGTGTCATCTCCCAACATAGTTATCGTGTTTTAAGTAGTAAGTACTGGTATAAATTTTTAAGTCGTCAGTGTAGTTCCAGGATTTTATCGGGGGTGGAGGGGGTTCCTTCTCACAGCAGTAACTCCTTCACGTCAGATCAGGATGGCTCGCTGAAATCCTCGCGTGATGGCAAACTTCTTTTTTTTTATTAAATGAGATTGGTTAGGTTAGGCCATGAAAATTAAGAATCCCAGCTTATTTCACCTGATGATTAAACACTGATGCTGACCAAATCCAACTTAACCTAACCATCCCATTTAGCGTCAGGGAGTTTAATCTTCACGTGAAATAAACTGGAGTTCCTAATCTTCTGGAGTTCTTCCCGCCGGCTATATACTGTACCTCAGTGTTAAGCATCACCAAGACATAAACCCGAATCCGGTATGTCATCGTGGTTAAAATTGAACATCAGCCTCATAAATACTCCCCAAGGTCCTCCGGTAAGATATGAGTAATAATCTCATATTGGCAACTTGTCATAGTAATTGACTGACGTACACTGACACAAGAAAGGCAGCAAGGGGGTCGATATCGTAGGCTGGTGGAGGAACACGAGGTAATGGCACCCGTTTAGCATCCACACCCTTGTTACTCCGTTAATGATTCGTTACTACACAGAAGCTTACCTAACATATCGACCAACTTCATCAATAAATTTAAATGTCTATTTGTATGATTGTTTCCGATTATCGTGTTCACCTTGTCGTGTTAAACAGCCGGACCAGTAGGGTGAAAACCGTGAACATGAATTTAAAAAAAATGTGGGAGAAGAATTTTAATCTCAGAAAATTTGGAATAATACCATATAAATTCTGTATTATATTGGAGTCACACAACCAGAAGACAGTGTTCACAGCCCGGTCAGGGTGGTAGGAAGGGAGAGGTGGAAGTGAAGGAAGCAAATTCCCGTAGATAGGTGAGGGGGAAGAGCCAGTGAAGGTTCCAAAACTTTTAACTCCCCATTTTGCAGGGATAACAGACACGTGTTTGATGTTGCAGGAGGTGAGGAGGAGGCATGGCGGGGAGGGTTGTGCACCTCGCCCTCCAGCTTCTTCCCCCAGCAGCGAAGAGCCTTTATGGCGACCACCACCTGGGCAAGGGTGTCAACCGTCATCCACTACCACAGCAACGCCAGACAAGCCTCTCAGACCCCTAGCGGTGTGCCTGACTCTCCTGACAGCTTAGTGATGCAACAAAAACCACAGCAGTTAGACTCGCTCTACTTATTCTTCGTTGCTACGCTCTTCTCTCTACAGGATTACGAATACTTCAAACAGGTAGTACAGTTTAAACATTGTACAGTATAAACATTCCTTGTGGTCAGATAATGGAATACTGTACAATATCTGGTAGCTATCCAGGACCTTATTATCCCTCAGTTACTGTACCAGGATTGGAGGGGTATTGAAATGACCCAACCCATTTGTGTGTCTGTTCGTTCAGCTGTCAGTTTCTTTTGTCTACTCAATTCCTCTCAACTGAGAAGAAATGAGGTCTGGCAGATTAGTGGATACAACTCTTTGCCTCCTCTCCTAAGGGTAGTTGGTTCAATACTTGGGCATTACCTGCTACCGTAACCCAGATGTAAAAATGTACCTAACAACAATGCAACTGAGAAAGTGAATGTGGTCAAGTGCAGCACCGGCCACCCTGACTGACTCCTTGTGTATGGAAGGCTTAGTAAAAATGTTATACAGTATATCCCCGTTGTTCCCCATGGATCGCCAGGCCTATAAGACCCAACTTCACAACATAAGTAAACCGCGTATTACTGTATCTGACTGTCTATACTCTGTTACCGTTTGACTGCTGTTTGTGTGGCCAATAATTCAAGCTCTCTGAGTGGCGTGGTCATGATGGCTGCCGAGTATCAAATCGACCTTGTGCAAAAATTTCAAGACTCGTCGTGTTGACAAAATTTCTGGTATACACAGACATGACTGATGACAATATCCTTCCATGTACTGCACATGTACCCTGGGCTCAACCGTCTGCACTACACATGGAGGTGTAAGAACATAAGAAAATTAGGCGTCTGCAATAGGCCGGTTGGCCTGTGCATGGCAGCTCCTGTCGAGAGTTACTACCACTCTCTATCATCCATGAATCTATCTAGCCTCCTTTTGAACTTTCCAGAGTTCCAGCACTTACTACAAAGTTGCTAAGCTTGTTCCACTCGTCCACCATCCTATTTGTGAACCAGTTTCTTCCTATCTCCCTCCTAAACCTAAACTTATCCAACTTAAATCCGTTGCTCGGAGTCCTATCCTGCTCGGATATTATAAGAACTTTATCTATATCCCCTTTATTGATTCCTTTCACCCACTTGAATACTTCTATCATATCTCCCCGCACTCTTCGTCTTTCTAGGGATTGCAAGTTAAGTTTCTTTAACCTATCCAGATATGGAAGGTTTCTAAGTCCCGGAATCATTTTCGTCATTCTTCGCTGCACCGACTCTAGTGAATTGATATCCATTCTATAATAAGGGCACCAGAACTGAACCGCATAATCGAGGTGCGGCCTGACTAGCGCAAGATATAGTTGCAATAAGACCTCTGCACTCTTATTACTTACACTTCTAGATATAAAACCCAATACTCTGTTTGCCTTATTTCGAACATTAACGCACTGTTTTCTGGGCCGTAGGTCCGGACTTACAAGTACCCCTAGGTCTCTTTAACAAGTCGATTTCTCTAGGTTGATGTTGCGAAGGCTGTATACATTATCAGTATTTGTTATTCCAATATTAAGTACGCTGCACTTGCTGGTGTTGAATTTCATTTGCCATTTTTCAGACCACCCCTGCAGTTTATTTAGATCCTCCTGTAATGCATTTGCATCCTGCCCAGAATTAATCTGCCGCCCTATTTTGGTGTCATCCGCAAACTTGCTTATGTCACTGGCGCTCCCAGTATCCAGATCGTTTATGTAGATTATGAACAAGAGTGGGCCTAGTACTGACCCCTGGGGAACCCCACTGGTTACAGGGCCCCACTTAGATTTAACACCATCTACGCTGACCCTCTGCGTTCTATAGGTGAGCCATGATTTTATCCAATTTAAAACTTCCCCCTCGATACCATGAGCCTTAATTTTTCTCAGAAGCCTCTGAGTGGGCGGGGCACCTGAGTTACTGGTGTTTCTCGAGGAACCCGCTAACTCCACCTCATCAGTTCTCGGTGTGGTTCACACCCTTTAAACACACGCAGCCGCAGGGTGCTCCGCTCACTTTTACACCTCATGTTTGTAGTGCAGGCTGTTCCGCGCCCCACTCAGGGTACAATGCTGACGCGGGGTGCACGTACATTTTGTCGAACTTTAGATCAATATCACTCCAGTTGAAAGTGGCAGAGAAGTCAATAGTAACGAGTAATAGCAGTAACCAGTCTAAGTTTGTGCGATTCTTTTTCCCTATGGGTAGGAATATAATTAACCTTTGCTTATGACAACGAGCACCCGCTAAAGGTTAAGTTGGATACTGTTATTGTTGACAGATGATGACACGACGGAGCTCACACACTCAAAACTGGCTACTGTTGTGTGATGCTGACTTTACCACCAAGATTCACAATGTCTACTTCCCTCCTGACAATCTGGTAAGAACATTTAAATCATTTGTTTCTTAATTTATTACAAGTTGTTTTGGATGACAAACTCCTACACTGCAATAATTATCTCTTATCAAAATACATTTTTCAAATTAACACACACATGTTGTGCTGTAAGAATACAGTGTTTTAAGTAGCTACTAGTGTATGTTACAGGCGAAAATGTGACATCATCTGTAAAAGGATTTAAACCTGAAATTATATACCCAAAATAGCTACTAGTTTAATTTTCGAATAGTAAAGGTTCCGAGAATGTAAAATACTGGATGTTAAGGTGACGCGAAGAGTAAGGTCAGACAATTGTGTTGGAGAGTGTTGGATGCAGCTGAGAATTCAGAATAAGCCAGTAGTTGGAGTATTTACCACTAACACCATCACACACAAAAAAGCTGGATGGGCTCGCTGTACTCGCCATGTTCCCCCACCCACAACTTCTTCGGCTCTCATCCCTTTTATATTCCTGGATTCGCCCCTGACTGATATATGCCTACTGCTGCCACTCAATAATACATCAGGAAGAACACACAAACTTTGTACTCACAAAATCAAGAAGGAAACAACTTTACGTAACTGCCCCAGAACAACCCAAATTTAATTATTTAGTTTTTCTAAAAGGGTAAACCAATGACCATCACCATTCCCTCCGTTAAAGATCTTTGGAAATACATCAGGGGAAATGTTGGTGGTACAGCGATAATGTGCATATGTCACACAACTATGCTCTGGGTTTAATGCCCGGCCTGGGACAGATGTGAAAAGGTTTTCTCTGGATACCCCCTTTTTCTTCTGTTCTAACACTAAACAATGAAGGTCGTAACAAAGAACAGAATGATCACCCAAACAGCTAGTAAACTGATGTGGTGAAATGATAAACGATAATCAGCAATGTGATGTCCCTCCTTGCTACCCACAACATTGAGGAAAGGTAAAATTGACAAGTTAAAATAATGAGTGAATAATCTAAGGGATGAAATACGCTGATGCAGCACGTGAGGAACACACACACAAGAATCACTGTTCGTGACAGACAAATTTAAGTTATGAATGGCATATGAAGATTATTAAGTAAACCGAGTAATTTAATAACATTTATATTATTAAGTATTGATTCGTATAGTTAATTAGGTACATTACATAACAAGTAATACACAAATATTTAATTATCAAAACACACCAGAATATTACCTGAGCATTCTTACTCTAATCAACAACACAAAAACCTGATAGAAATGGCAGCTCAGGTAGCATGTCTAGGCTGCGATGGCCAACCACAAGGAACCAGGGATTACCGCAGTAGTTCACTACCAGCAAACCATCACAACACCACCAGCAGTAGTCCGAATCCTTCGTCCACACCCCCCAGGAAAAGAGAAACATCGTATGCCGCAAAGAGACTAAGGTTACCAGGCAGAACGCTTACCTCTATACCAGGGGTTCTTAACCTGGGGTCCATGGACCCAAGGGGTCCATGGATGGGCTTCAGGGGGTCCGTGAAGGTCAGATAAAAATTTAACATTTATATTCACTATATTTTTATATTAAGTTGTTCTATTTTTGTCAATATATACCAGATGTTATGTATGTATTATTGGTTACTGAAGAAAACCAGTAAATCTGTAGGGTGGCATGGGACGCTACTGTACACGGTCAGGTAACATACAGTCGTCATCGTCGTCAGATTGTTTACTTTATTCATACTTTGTGTATGTCATACACTGTATGAGGCAATGAATTTGCAATAAAATAAAGTATATTCATTGCATGCAAAGTTGTGTTTATGCACTAGCGTAGCTAGGGGGAGGCGGGGGGGGGGAGTCTGCCCCGGGCGGCACTTTTGGGGGGCGGCACTTTTGGGTCTGCTCATCACCCATATCTGCAGCTACTGGAGACGTTAATCCATCCCTTTGCATCGGCGGCAAGTTAATCCTCTTTACTGCTTTTGTTGCAAACTGTTTTCAAACAGAAGTAACTCAAAATTTAATTCTGAGGATGGATTCAACAAATGGTGGAAACTGAATCCTTGAATATCCGAGCACGAATCCAGTGCAGCTCACGTTCTGAATTTCACACAATGGAAGGAGTTGGAAATTAGGATTGCTCGTGGAGCAAAAATTGATAAAAAAGAACAAGAAGTTGTTGAAAGCCAAGTGAAAAAGTGGAAGGAAATCCTTTCAAGATTGCTTGATATTATTAGATTCCTAGCTAAACAGAATTTGGCTTTACGAGGCCACCGAGAAGGAATGAATTATGAGAGAAATGAGACTGAAGCAACGGAAAATAGAGGAAATTTTTTAGAGCTAGTTGATTTGTTGGCGAAATATGATCCAGTGCTACGTGAACATCATCTAAGAATCCAGCTGGGAAACAAGTTTGCTACTTCCTATCTGTCTCCTACTATTCAGAACGAGTTTATAGAAATTTGGGGAGAAAACGTAAGAAGCAAAGTCATCAAGCAAGTAAAAGAAGCAAAGCACTTTCCCATGATATTCGACAGCACTCCTGATATTTCACATAAGGATCAAACGAGCCAAGTTTTACGCTATGTTATGATCGATGGAGATAAAGTGAAGGTTGTGGAATCATTTGTCGATTTCATTGAAACAAAAGGTAAAACCGCCGAGAATATTTCAATGATGATTTTGGAAAAATTAGAGAAAGACGGAATTGATATTCAAAATTGTAGAGGGCAAGCATATGATAATGCTGCGGTGATGGCTGGTGTTCATACTGGTGTTCAGAAACGTATCAAGGAAATTAATAAAAAAGCAGAATTTGTCGCTTGTACAAATCACTCACTGAATTTGGCGGGTGTTCATGCAGCTTCTGTTGCTGTGAATTCTGTTACCTTTTTTGGATGTGTGGAACGTTTGTTTGTATTTTTTTCTTCATCAACCCATCGCTGGGATGTTCTAACTTCAGTCACTGGTCAAAGTGTCAAGCGCATAATAGAAACTCGGTGGAGTGCGAGGGGAGAAGCTGTAAGTGTTGTAAAGAAACATTTCTCAAAAATCTTAAGTGCCCTAGAAAAGTTAACTGGTGAAGAAGAAAATACAGCTACCAGGGCAGATGCTGGTGTTCTACTTGGTGCGTTGCAATCATTTTCCTTTTTGTGCTTTCTTGGCCTGTGGGGACCCGTCCTTCTAGAAATTAACGACACACAGACTTACCTCCAAACCAAGGGCTTGAACATACAACAATGTGATATAAAACTCAGGGCATTAGAAACATTTCTAGTTGAAAACAGGGACAAGCTAGTGAGTAATGGAGTTAACTATGCCAAAGAAATTTGCAATAATCTGGGGATAGTCATGGAGCGTCAGCGTCGACCCAAAAAGAAGAACAAATGTTTGGTGAAGGATCACGAGATGCTGAATTGCCATACGACATTGAATTGAGGAGAGAAATGTTTTCTTCGCTGGACAGAGTGATCCAAGAAATAACTTGAGATTTCAACAGCTTCATGAACTTGCTGAGAAATATGCCTTCCTTACCCCATTGAATCTTTTGGATGATAAATATGAGTGTCAAATAGATCACGATCACGACGACATTGATAAAGAGGAGTTCCTCGTTGAGAGAAAAAGACTTCAGCATTTTGTTGCTGTTGCTGCTATAACTATTAAAGACAGAATACAGACGTGGAAAGAAGGCCCCCTTGAACTTTTGCAGTTTATTCAAAAGTATAACCTTGGGAACTCGGTTCCAAATATAGTAATAATGCTGAGGATTTTCCTCACAATTGCTGTTAGTGTTGTTACCTAAAACTGATCAGAATTACTAAGATCTATATGAGCACCTTGCGGTTGAGAAATCTTGCCATACTGTCTATAGAGCGACAATTGACAGATGAAATAGTTTTTGACAATGTCATTGAAGAATTTGCCAACAAAAAAACAAGAAAAGTTACTTTGTAGAAAGTTGTAGTTTTCATTTCAGAAATAAAGATGGTCCTAATTTTTTACACTTTTTTTACTTTTTTCCCTATCCTATATGTCGTTTTTGCTTTTTGTTTAACTGTTACTTATAAAGTTTAAGTATGTTTGGTGTGTATTTAAAGCATACTATATTTGAGTATGTGAAAGTACAGTAATATTATAATGGTACACAAACTATTTAATATATATATATATATATATATATATATATATATATATATATATATATATATATATATATATATATATATCTAATATAATATGAGGGCATCAAGGGCACCGGGCGGCACACACTCTAGCTACGTCACTGTGTTTATGTGCTTATGTGCATTTTTCTAGGGAGGGGGTCCATAGCTTTCTGGTTCTGATCGGTACTCACTTGGGTCGAGTAGCTTCGTGAAGCAGTTTTTTCTCCTGGTGTCAAGTTGGAGCAGGTGGTTGTTATGATGGTAGAGTGAGGAAGGGAGAGAGTCGTCACAGCAGCTGCTCGTAAGTCATAGTAAACCAACTTCTACGGCATCTTACAGCACCTCTGCTGGCCATGCCACCTGGTCACACTTTAACATTTATGACAGCAGACATAATATCAATGTTGAACGAAGGAAAAATAATATCCTAATAAACTCTTAATTTCCCTAATATAACTTAAATCACTGTTTAGTTAAGAAGTTATAACAGGTGTACAAAGATGACACGTTGCTAGTTTTAGCTGTGTTCAGTGTTTTGTAAGGACAAAAAAATCTGTTTCATGTCAACCATTAGCCCTTAATATTAAACGTGTATAAAACTGCAAGTGTGTTGAGGAAATACTAGCACACATAGCAAGGCTACTGGACAAAATCACTAAAAGAAAGGGGAGGGGGGGGAACCAGTAGATGCACAATACCTCCACGCGGACTTAGCAAAATATTCTCTCATATCTCCCTCTCTTACATACCGCGGCTCATCACATCATTATTCTCATCACAGGTTGTGTTTGCAACAGTTCAAAACACCCAGGACCCAGTGTCGCCCAAGGATGTGACTCTGTGGGAGGTGTACCAGCCAGCACCTCACCTGCACCACAGAATCACCAGTATTGGGCAGTGGACACCATTTGGTGGTGTAGTACGTGAGCAAAGCCAAGGTCACTTCACTATTATGGCCAAGGAACCGTGGGCTAGAAGGTCTGATCTTTCGGGTCTTGTGGTCACCTGCTCAACACTGCCGGTAAATTGGTTGGGTTAGATTAGCCTAGGTTAAGTTAGGCTAGGTTAGGTTAAGTTGGGCTAGGCTGCTACAACGGCAAACTTATTTCAGATTGGTTTATGTATTGATTATATAAGGGTGAAACGTCCCCTTGATAACTCATGAGTGGCTCCTCGTCCTCATATAAGTTCATGTCTTATGTATGTGCATGATGATTGGGCTTTGATGATATCAGGCCATTATGATATTGTATGATTATTTTGTTGTTTCAGACCATTATATTATTTTATGAACATGTTACTGAGGCGATGCTGAAGTGGGGGACCTGTCAGAGGTTGTGTTTTAAAGGGGGGAGAGCGGGATTTAACTCAGGGAGGCGCGACTCATGACCTCAGTATTACCTAAGCTGGTGGGGTCATATCCATTGTATTGGGACGCACGGTTCCAGGGTTTGGGTCACATTGGGGCTCCTGCAACTATTTTTCCTGAGCAGATAATATTTGTGTCTAGTGATGTAAGGGTATATTGAGGGGTTTAATACCAACGTCATCTTTTTCTTGTGCAGATATTTTTCTAGTGCTTTAAAGGTGTTTCTGAGGATTAATACAAGTATCATACCATTACCTATTGTGTCTCTTTAACCCCAATCTCAGGAACACCAATCCAGGTCACGGTAAATATTAAAAGTAAATATCTAAATTTTGTTTGTGCTGATTCCATATTCTGAGGGGGTCACTGCATTACCATCCATAAACTACCCTCAATAAGAATTCCGATCGGTTACTCACACATACACACACACACACATATATATATAAATATATATATATATATATATATATATATATATATATATATATATATATATATATATATATATATATATATATATATATATATATATATATATATATATATATATATATATATATATATATATATATATATATATTCAGTTCATGTCTTATAAAACAGTGTAGTTAATAATCAATGATGATATTTATTATTATAACTACTCCCAGGGTGAACCCCACTCCTTCACCACACCACAACGAGACGGCTCGATCAAGATCTCTGGCATATATGGTGATGTATGGGACAACTTAAGTGCACAACTTAACTTTACGTGAGTGTCTTTATAGTGCCTCACCTACTATGATGTATGTTATAGTCTCCTCACCTACCATGATGCGTGTTACTGTTTACCACTTTCGTATACCTGCACTAAGTACATAGGAAACTGTATATATACTTCCACGGTCTATGTGCACTGTATACCTACATTGTCTATATTCATGCTGACCTGTATAACTGCATAGTTTATATACAGTACATATCTATCCAATTATAGTGTTGATGAAAACGTAAGGTGGTGGTGACCTGGTTATTACACCCATACATTATGACCTGTTCACTTTATTTATTGTCTCTTTTCGTGTACTTATTTTGAACAGAATATTAATTTATACAACATATTAATATTCTAGTTAGTGAATATCATGATGAGATGTGATGTAGAGAAAGTAGTGATGCCCTAAATATCAGTGGCCCATAAATTGAGTACAGTACATTATCCTATTGTTTAAACTAGTGGGTTTATATTGAAAAAAAAATTATATACCTGTAATAATATATTTGTGTAATAAAGATGTACTGGGGGTTGATAATAGCGATCAAATATTGTTTATTGCAAAGTACACATAAAACAGTTATCATTAATATATTAACTTTAATTTTGTCATACTGTATATACATAATTATGAGACTTATCATACATCTGGCAACCTTAACAGTAAAACCCCCTCGCCATTAGTACTTCAGTAGATTAACTACAATAGAAAGTTATAACTCGGTTGATTTTTAATTGTTAATGGACTAGTGTACAGTAATTCCTAAACTAGTTACGTGCTTAAATACCTTGGAAGTTGTAGCACAGTTATAACATCAACAACAACAGACAGAAGTGAGGCGGTCATTTCCTGGTCCACCTAACTTGTCTGTTCCCTGGGCAGGTCGCAGTGTTTCTCTCCCCCAGACAGGAAGTGGGGCAACTTTCAAAACGGTGTATGGACAGGCATGATTGGTCAACTGGTGCGAGGGGAGGCAGAAGTGGCCGTAGCTCCACTAGACAGAACCTTCACAAGATCCCAGGTCGTCCACTACCCATTTGGGCTTTCACATGAAGGGTAAACTGACCTCTAGTTTTATGGACCCTTCTCTTAAATAGTTGATAAAATGAATGAATCACTTGGCTACAAATCATCAGTTGAAACATTAGGTGGTGATTGATTTAACAAAACATCTTATTCCATGACAGGGGAGTGTACATTGGTTGTCTCATTGCTTTATTGAATTGTCAGGTATGTCATAGTCATCAAGCGACCTTCTGCTTCAAGCAATTCGTGGGACAGGTACCTTAAAGTGTTCAGTCCACTAGCATGGATGATGGTGATGGTGTTTATGGTGGTGGCAACATTTACTCTGTTGTTAGTGAAGTACTGTGAGTCTCAAGACCTTCCCATCACTGTTAGTGACATTATTCTCTCTGTCATCGCCTCTGTGTGCTACATGGGTGAGTGTATCCACCGGTCTTTCAGAAACTACATTGAAACCCTTGATGCTAGATTCAGTCCTTAACAATACTGTTAGGAACCCCTTTCGCCACTTACCAGCTTCAACCGCTGGTTACCATCGGTCAGTTTGTATAAACAGAAGCAGTAGATATATCACAAGTGGAGTCGAATTACCACTGGCTGTCCCGCCAGTCTCCGGTATTTTTCCAACTATCAGGATCAGTGTACAGACAAACAACAGGCAGGTAGATTTCCACCAGATCACACACACACACTTGTGCACTGTAGACTTCTTTAATAATCACTAAATTTTCACACAACTGTTCTCAGGGCGTGTCTCATTACTGATCTCACTTCAAATATATACAGTCAGCACACTACCAGTGTACAATTCTTTAGTCTTTTCACTTTATATTGCTCACAACAATTCCACAATACTTGAACACCAATTATCTTCAGCTGTCACTAGGCTTGCACTTCACACTCTGAGCAGAAACAGTCGACTTTTCCTCTATGCAGCTTGCTGGTGTTTGTATACTTCTACTCAGACGTTCAGAACACCCTAGTACCATCCAGGCAAAAACTATTATAAGAAGGACAGGAGAGCAAGGCGAAAACCACGTAAGCCACATAGCATATAGTTGGCCGCAGGATCAACAGATGGCGTTAGTGTGCAAGGCGTGGACTTAACCATCACCCGTGTGCTGTATGAACCTGCACAAAAACAGATCATCCTGAGCTTGTGTTTCCACGTATAGGTTGTTAGGTCAGATCAGGTCAAGTTATATTAGGTTTTGTATTATACAGGTGGGTTTGTAGTGAAGTTGAAACAAATGAACCTGCTTTGTGAAGTATTGGCTGACCACCTTGAGGGGTTTACTGTTATTTATTTGTCCAGAAATGATACATTCAAAACTCATCATTTGCAGTTGGACTCTTGAAAGGGTTATTGATGACGAAATTATTCATTTGAATTAGCTGCCATAAATATTCAATTTCATGTGTTGAGAAGATGACATATGTTTAACAATGCCACTATTTCCTGCATGTCAGGCACCAACCTCCAGTTCTTCAGACTCCCAGGTAGGATGGCCTTCATCACCATCTTGCTGACATCAGTGTTGCTCTACAACTACTACACATCCTTCCTCGTCTCCGCCTTGACGATAAACAAGATAACTCTGCCTTTCACAGACTTTCAGAGTATGCTTAAGGCTGGCACACATACCTTCAGTTTTAATGGTGGTGGGTCACTGGAAAACTACTTCAGGGTAAGTCACAGAAATGGTACAGTACAGTAGTTTGATTTTGAAATCCCATTTATAAGTAAGCCTGGAAGAATCCTTAAGCTTCCATTCTTTGGATCCCAGGGAAGTTTTAGACTCAAGTGGCTCGGGCTAATCTAGAAATCAGTCCATCTCCCTATGATGCTCCATCCCTTAGATTAGGAGTCTGAGAAATCAAGGTTGATGAAGTATGAAGTTGTAAGATAACACAGCGCATGCACTACTTGTTTTTCACTTACAGTGAGAAACATAACCAACCTTACAGTGACCAGACCCATGAGGATGACCCCAGGGAGGGTGATGGTAGCCAAGTAGTTGCTCCCAAGCTTGGTTTTGGTTATACAGTAGAATGGAATTTCAGAATATATTCATCATTTGTAATTTGGCATCTTCCAAGAACGACATATGAATACAAAAGTCAGTTAACATAAAAGGAGGTGAAAAGGAGCTCCAAATGCAATACAGTACTCAATGCACAAAATCCTGCAACATAGCAGGTGCAGCAAATAGGCAGCTTAATATGAATGAAAAACAAGTCAAACTCTTATTATGTCAGTGAGAGCAATATAAATAACGAGTCTTTGTCCTTGATAAACTCTCTGAGGTGCAGTCCTAGGAATAAGGCCTTGGAATGGCTCATATGTGTTGACATAATCCATTAAGTGAAGGACCAGGTCAGGATTATACATCTAATATAATTTCAACTCAACAGTATGCTAACAACCCAGTGTGGCAGAGGGTGTGGAGGGACATGATCTTGACCAACCCCAAGAGCTTAACAACAGTTGATGGACTAGCCCAGGTGCTGGAGGGTTCTCATGCCTTCCTCATCAACGAAGTGTATTTCTATACAAAATACTATCACTGTGGGTTTATAGCCCTGCCTGGTGTGCACTTTCCGGTCCAGAAGTCATGGCCAATGCGCAAGAATTCTCCTTTATTTCCTCTCTTTGATCACCAGTAAGTACAACAGTTTGTGCTCAACATTCAGCAATGTGACACAAACCTGGACACACGTTAACTGTCTTACTGTATTATGTATGTACTCTGTGTCTATTTATAAATTAATGTCCAGTTATAATGCTCCCATTCACTGATAATTATCAATACACTCTTGGTTGTTTTTTCAACATTCTCGCTGTCAGTATTCAACTTTAACAGATTCATCTTATTCTGCTCAAATGTTATTTTTAAATCTGTATTTATACTAGTTCTTAAATTCAATTTACAGATTGAGAGTAATGGCCGAGTCTGGTATATTGATCAGAGCCAGGCAGACTTGGATGAAAACCAGAGACACTTGTGAGAGTACACAGTTTCAAGCTATGGAGCTAAGCAACATGGTCATGGCTTTCCTCATACTTGGTGCAGGGATGATCCTGGCCACCTTTTTCCTGTTGATGGAATGTATCATTAGCAAGTGTCAGTGGTTATATAAGCCTTATAGTCATAATATTCCAAGAAGATTTAAGGCAATCAAAGACAAACATCAGATACATACCTCATCTGCATAATTTGAATCTTCTTTCAAGGAAAACTTGGTTTTCTAGTTTTAAAATCATGTCATTCGTGAAAAAAATATCAGTATAAAGTACTGAAGTGTAGTTAATTCATATCAAACATAATTACAGTATTCATAATCAAGATCCCCTTTTATAATACTTGTACTGTATGTATGTTTCAGGATGACATCTCCCGAATTATGAAACATATTTCCAAAATACCCTGAATAATTTAATTTAAGAAAATAAGAGGACAAGTTACAAATTATATGTACAGTATATGTATGTGTATTTACAATAACTAGTACTTACACCTACTACTAATCTCTCATTCGTGCATGAATAAATAAATTACTTTTCCTTAAAAATATTCTTCATGAGTTAAAAGATATTTTTTGAATTGTTGAAATAAAGAGAGGCACTCTGCAGGTCTGAAAATTAATCAATATATAATAGTGAATCATCACAAGGTTCACAAATGTTAGGTGCTTGTGGAAAGATTTTACCTGAAGTTAAAAATTGAGCCAGTGAAAATAATAATAGTTGGTCTTTTGTCTCTCAAAAGCATCAGTTCTTCTAAAGAATTCACTACCATTTGAAACACTACAAAGTCAAGGATCTGAGAATAAAAGAAATACAGCTACTCACCGACTTAAGATGGGTTTCGGGACCCAAATCCAGGTAAATAATACATAGAAAATCTAAAATGGGTGTCTCTTTTTCTTCTCAGCACCACAAAACTCTCACTTTTAAGCTTGCCAGCCATTTTAAAGTGAATTACAAACGAAAGTTTTGTCTGTGTACTGACGTTGGAACTCGAAAATACGTAATTTTACAAAATTTTGGTACAACCGAGGCAGGTCGTAAGTGCGGGTGGTCATAAATCGAGTAGGTCGTAAGTCGGGGAGGAGCTGTACTAAAAAAACCCCAAAAGTGAAATTTCAACTTGTATCATTTGTATATCCTTGTTGTAACACTTCCTATACCCTGAAATTTTCCATCACTGTACCAGTACCTCTTCAGGTTCAAAAGTTGTGAAGGATCATCACTACTACATAAAATCATTTTGGAATGTGTTGTCAGAGAATTTAGCAGGTTGGCCAATTACTTAGGCTCACCAAACATAAGTGCCTTGAAAGTCATTAGGCAGAGTTTGTACTCTATCCTAACTTAAATTGGAAGCCTTATAAATGGGTTAATCAATACAGTATAAGAAAAATACCAGAAGAATGAATTAACATTCAACTTTCATTGTAGCACAGTTGGAGAGTTGTCTGGAGTGTTGATGAGCAGTGTGGAGTGATGAAAGATGTCTTGTTGAAGCTACTGAGCACAGCCCACAGTGAGCAGGAAGTGATATTGACATGCACTTGTTACACACATTTCTTACTTGAAGGCCCTTATATATCATATTTCTATCTTATAGGTATTACAAAATACAAAATATTTATATTTTCTTCAAAAGAAGTATAAAATACTGAACAGTAGGAATATTCAGGCAGCACAAAACTTGATCTCTATTTTCTTATCACTAGTGTATTTTCAAATATACACACTATTTACAATACTTTTACTGAATTTAGAACTTCTTGATGGAGTGGAACTCTTTGTAACACAGAATGCACAAGACAGCTCAACACTCCTTGCACCAAGTCGTCATATATTTGTGCTGTGGTTCACAGTGGCTGGCGGGGTGGGGAGAGGTATGGTGGCTTGTTGGGTGGGGAGAGGGAGGGAGTGCCATTGTCTGTAGGCCTATCACTGTCCTCGCTGCCTCAACAAACTCGACATCATCTGGGTTCTTTTTCCTCCCGATCATTGTCTTTGTCACCCAATACTACATCATTGCCACTCAAATCAAGCAATTCTTGATAAACAGCAAGACTGTAAACCAAATGACTTCACTTGCACTTGGGTGTGGAGGAGTGAGGTGGGTCATAAGAGGGCGTGCATCCCTCACAATCTCTGGCAGGTAACTCACCAGGAGGCACAAGTCTTGAGACATATACACGCTAATTGAGTTATCAATTAGACAAAATCCCATACAATGTATTCCTCCTGCCAGGACATTCAAAATATGCCATGAAAATAAAGAATGTTCATGAACGTCACCGGAGGTTTAAGTAAGCAGACCCATAAAGAGCTAAAATAGTCAATGCAATACAAAGTAAGTGAATGTTATAGTGTCACAAGCATATAGATTTCATATATGAAAGTTGCAACTCTTAACCACTGAATATATGCTTTAAAATTTATTATAAAAAAGGAACAAAAATGATATCACTGCACATACTGCATTGTAGTCTCCACTTATGCTGGCTGCCTGACTTCAATCCTCGCCTAAGCAATGTAGCCCAAATGGAGATGCTGCCTACCCCTCGCTATGGCGCTTCACACTGCATATCTTGACTGTTCCAAATGCCCCCGCCTGCTGTCAACACTAGACCTAATGGCTGCTTAATTTCTCTTTATTGTTCTCACTGTTGAATCATTCACATGAAAATGCCTTCCGACCTATGCTACATTTTCACCACATGCAAGTTTATAGAGCTTCCACTTTCTGCTCTAAAGACTGTAGTTTTCTCAGCCTCTACTACAGCAACAGTCTCATCACTAGATTTCTGCTTTGAAGACATGTTTATGATACTGTGGTCACTGTGAGAAAGACCAAGGCAGGTTGGACCAGGCTGGGGCAGGAGGGAGATAAGGCAAAGATGCTGTGCACATTTCACTTGCTCTCCACATGGCTTCATGGTGGAAACCTGTGGATACTTATAACTTTATACCATGGTAGGAAAAACTGGTGAAAATACTGTATATAAATATTCAGTGATATCTCCGTTAGCCGGAACAATTGGTGCAGAGCACTTTTGGGTAACGAGACGACTCTCTCAAAGCTGGAAAAAATCCCTCATCCCCAGAATTTTCTGGGCAACAGAAAAATGTTCTTCGAAGTTCCAGAATGATGCATTATTATTTTCATCTCTCAAAGCCGGAAAAAAATCCCTCATCCCCGGAATTTTTTGGGTAACCAAAAAATATTCTCTGTTATTCAGGAAATTGTGCATTGCATCACCTCTCAAACCTGGAAAAAAATCCCCATCTCTGGAATTTTCCAGAAAATGTGCCCCTCGGAAAACCGTTCCCAAAGCCAGAATTTTCTGGAAAATTCGGCTTTGGGAAAAATTTTCAGAGAAAATTTCAGTTCCGGCTATCGGAGAGTTCCTGGTGAGGGATTCCGGCTAACGCAAATATTACTGTAGAGGGTACTTAAAACTGTGGTCGAGAGGATGATTGGGCTCTTTTGTCTTTCCTCAGGTGTAAGCAAACAAGGAGTTTATTGGAGAAAGTCGAGTAAATGTGAACAAAAATAATGAAAACAAATAGAAAAATATTAATTGAATAGGGATAAAGTAAGTAGCATATTTCAGATACATAAGAGTGGCTGCAGCAGACAATGGAATAATGAATGGTAAACTGAACCAAAGGGAACCAGAACAAAACAGATACGTGGACTGATATATGTATGGAGAGAGAACTATATTCAAAGAGACTAAGATGAGAATGTACATGGGAAATGATGAGCCAACATTATGATACAAGTGTGAAGCATAAATTTTGGAGAGCAAGGAAAAAATAGAATCATCAAGAATAATGTGCTCGAGATTTATGTGATGTTGAGAATAAGAAAAATAAGCATGAAATGTGTGAAAGTTAAGTAAATGAAAGATTGTTGAAAAGAATTTATGTCAGAAGTGGATAGCAGAAAACCATTGTGAAAAGGTGGAGTGAAAGATGCTACTATAAATTAAAAGATAACACCTAGGAAGCAGCAGTGTGCACAAACAAGCCGTATGTATGGAGGGAAGGACTTGCTGTTGGGTTGTGTGAAGTGACGGGTAAATCAGATCTGGGCCTTTTTGGGGAAGGTGAGTAACATGACAGAACACATCTTTTATAGCAGCAGGAGTAAATGAACATCTATGAATAAAGGGACTATTGTATATGTATACTGTATATATGTTCACTTTTAGCCACCAAGCATTTAATAGGGAAAATCCTAAAATAAATAGTTAGGTTATCTCTACCAAGTTCAAGAACAATTATTGTACTATAACCACTCTTTAATGCTTGTGTCCACATGTACGCTCATACCTCGGTTAAGATGTACGGTACGTACAGAAAGGAAAATTTTATAATCAGCGAATACATAGATTTTATATTTTACAAGGATACTGTATGGGGATAAAGCAAAATTGGGTGAAAATAATAGTTGCTTATCCTTTTATTAAATACAGCAGCATTAATAATTATAATGATGAAAAAGCTCATACACTGAAAGAAGACTCGTCATGTTACAAATCAGACATTTCAACGAATATAAGGATGTCGTTGGTATAAGGCCCCTTAGATATACAAAACTTTTTACTCCCAAATAAGCAAACATAAAAAACATACACAATAGGTTGTGGAATGAAAGAACAACGACTTAGAATTTGTAAAATTGGGACATTTTATTTTCTTTCCAAAACAAGCTAAAATCAGCTGCCTGCATATTCATATAATTATAATAATAATAATAATGATTTATTTAGATGCTATAATACAGATGTATATAAAACAGTGCTAAGCTGTGATTAAAAAATGAATGTGTAGCTAATTAAACAATCCACCTTCTAGCAGCAAGAGAAGACAAAAGTGGTCCTACAACAACCTCCAGTATCTCCAGCTAAGTATCTCAACTTGTGGAACTAGTAAAGTAACTGACCAATTTCCTGGTAGTCATTAGGAAGCAACAGAACTCCTGTACTCATGGGCTTTCTGAGTAAACTCAAGTCCACTGGATTGAGACACATCAACTGAATGATACAAATGGTGACCCAAGCATTGACCAGTCACAGATATCTGCATCAACAAATAATTTCTTCTGGACATAAGTTACAAGGTTAACAGGAAGGATGAAGATGTAGCAGCTTAAGAGATCCCAGTGGTGGTATCCAATGGGTCTACTATAGCTGATAAAAACAGAAATGACAAAAGTAGAAGGGCGTCCCCAGCTGATACTGTGGTCCTTCCATTCTTAATAGTTGGGGTCAGACTCATAAAAAAAGATTATAAAGATTCTTTCACTTAGCTCTCAAAAAATGAGGGCTATCATCTAACCAAGGGAGGGGAGGGAAGAGCAAAGAGCCAACTGTTAGTCTCTCTTCAACATGTGAACCATTTAGTGCAAATGGTGAGACTTGCTAGGGTGAGACGAGAGACTGCTGATCCAACAACTATCCGTGGAAGGACAAGAGTAAGAGGAAAATGGGGCTAGTGTGCATTCATTCATTCATAATGATAAAATCATGAAGGTCATTACTTTATAACCCAATTTACAGGCCAGATTAAGTTACCACACTGTAAATGGGGTCTGTGATTGTACTGCCATAATTTTGCAGGGAATCAGAACAAACTGACCTGAAGACTGTGCTACATATTGGAGAGCAGGTGGGTATTGTTAAGAAACAACCAAGGCATTACATACATCACTGGTGTACTGCTCCTCCACATTATGACTTCTGCAGATTAGCAAGTCACACACATCCATACACACAGACACTCACATCAAGCATCGACATAAAGGTGTTCATCAGCATCTAAAACTTGACTCGAGGCACTCTAATGAAAGTTGTAGTTTTGAAGACCAGCTTTAAAAACCTGGTATAAATTTTTTTTTCTAAAGATAGAGAGCCTAATGAGTAAAAAAAATTATTTGTAACATTACAAAGCTATAATTGCATTTAGCTTCTTCAATTTCAAACATAAAATGTTTGGGTTAAAAAAAGAAAGAAAAGAAATATAAAATAAAAATCATATCTACATACTACAAAAGTAACCACTAAAAATATACACAGTAAAGCATAGTTTTAATCACTAACACTGCCTTATCTGTAAAACTGAATGTAAGGAAAAGGAAATAACATGGAAATATTAAGAGCTGACAAAAAATTTTGAATGACAAGTCTTGGATCCGATGAACAATGTCAGCAGCAGCACGCCTCTCGCCAGCACCACACAAGGGCTCCCACAACACATTCTTCTTTGCTATCTACAGGTTCTGGCAGTGTCTGGAAAAACAGTATGTACTGTATATGTTTGGTGATCATTCCCACAATGTTTGTTTGCTAATGATAAAAAAAATATTTTAAACAGTTGAAAACATTATATATAATTCATTATAGTTTCTAAGTGCAAAATGGACTAAAACTCTGGTAAAAATAACCTAGGTAAAATCATTCACATTTACAATAGTAGATCATCCTCCCTGCCAAGTTTGGTCGAGATTCATTTTCTAACTTCTGACAAGTTAAGGACAAAAAATTTGAGAGAAATGCCTGGGTGTAATTTTTTTTTTAAACAGAAACCATTTTTGTCACAATCTATCTGAAATTATCAAAATCTGTGGCAATAAGTCTAAATTATTAGGGCTAGAAATATGGCCAATAATAATCACAACAAGAACCTGTAATAATATACTTTCCCACCTAAACTTCAATCAGTTCACTGCTTTAATGTTAAGTTAAGAAAAGGAAACAAAATTGGCATGGATGGACAGCATCACTGCTATATTCCCCTATACTGTATTCATAAAGGGTATATATATCTTGTTTAGGTAGGATCTTGGCAGAGATTATGATTAACATGCAAGTGATGCAGTTCGCTCTCCTAACTGTTTAATGCTTGTATGATCCATGTAAATGAAAAGAGTACACAGCATTCACTTACGAAAGGAAAAATCCTGGTAGACAAGAAATGGAAAAATGAAAAGTACAACAAAATAAGCCATCACTGTATGGTTGATAAAGTAGGTTTAGTAGTGACAGCATGCTGACTGCAGTAGCTTCATCTCATCATGTGTGACGATCATAAGAGTAAGACTCAGGAATGTATGAAACTAACAAATGTAAATTATCAATAAGGGGAAATATACAATTGTTAATTTTGTCACAAGTAACTAGGACCAGCTGATGTAACAGGCTGTCATTATAAGAACAACAGCTGATCCTGATTACTGTATGGAAAATTACCTCTAAATATGATGGTTGGTAAAGCAAATACGTAGAAAAAGAAGTATGGTAATAAATATAATAATAATGTGTTACAACTAGTAATATGGGTAACTGCTACTTTGAAGAAAAAATTGCCTCTTACCAGCATTGGTCTACCAGAGACGGGAGTCAGTGAAGGAGTGGGGGTTACAGGTGCTACTGATGGGCAGCCTCCTTCTCCTTCTTCTTGTCTTTCTTCTTCTTAAGGAAGCTAGGAGTACGAAGACCCTTCTTCTTCTTTTTCTTGTCCTTAGAGATGGAGTCATCTGTTAGGGAGGTATCCTTTGTTGGGGAACCCTGTAAGATACAGTTTTGTTAATAACAAATTATAAAAAATTAGAATGTAAATTGTATAACCTAGCCCCTCACAGGCAGTTTTTATTGTTGAAAGGTTTTTCCTGTTGTGCTGCAGATGAATGATACACTAATGAAAGCAAACATGAAGGAGAAACTTTCTTACCTCTTTACTACTGTGCGAGACTGTGCTATGATGTGCTTCATTATCATCACCATTGGCTACTGTCTCCCCTGAAAGAAGCCAAAGAATTTCTTAAAAAATTTCAAGACAATTTAATGCAACCATGGGGGGAGGCTTTCACAATGAATATTACATCATCATCATGTGAATGTCAAAGAATGTGTAATGGTACTAATATTTCCACTAATTCACAAATTCATACATTTCAAAAGCACCATAGCACATATCTCAGCCTCCTCCAATGGGGGCAACAATGATAAGACTCAATAAAGGAGTTAGTTCACAACAGATCACACAATCAGGTACTGTACACTCAATATAAATATGTACTAATATTCATATGTGAAATGAGAGGCACATAATGTAATTCAATGCATCAAATACTAATCTAAATGTAACAAATCAAGATATGTTAAGAGTTGTTAGGACTAGCCAAGGCACAAGAGGCAGTTCTATATAACTAATCCTTATTAAAGCTGAAACACCTACATTATCAAACTGACTGTAAAGACAGCTGAAGAGATAAAGAAAGTATGAATGAAAAGGGACAAGTGATAATAACAAGAGTAAGAGAAACAAGAAAATTGAGGTTATTTTGTATGATAAGGAAATACTGTACAGTGAGTTCTGCTATAACGCGTGTTTTGATAACGCGAATTTGCTCTAACGCGATTTTTTAATTAGGAACGATATCTGTATAACTCGAACGCTTGTTTGCTATAACGCGATTTTTGCTTACTATTTCTCCAATTTTGTGGTATTAACTGTGAATATGGTAAAGAAGAATATCTCCAAGAAGCGTTCTGGTGATAGAATTCCCGGTGATGATCGTAAAAGAAAGGATATAACACTTGAAGAGAAGCTCGATTTTATCAACCTCAAAATCACCCTTCTCCCCCATCAAGTTACATTCATATTTTTCAAGGTAAAGTGTTACATTTACTGTATGATTTCATTATTAGATATGAATGTAACATTTATTTAGACTGTGCTATGCTTTGTGTTAGGCTAACTTCTAAATTTTTTCGATTTCGAGTAATCTGCACCTAACCCTATTTTCTCCATAAGCCGTTATTTCTATTACGCGATTTTCTATAACACGATATTTTACAAGAACACAATTATCGCGTTATAGCAGAACTACCTGTATTATGAACTATATTCCTAGAGAATGTGTCAAATTTGATTTCATAGCTCAGCCACAGTTATCTGAAGATATCTTAAATTTCCCTATGTTAAGCTGTGTATAAAAACGTCAAAGTATCAATTGTTACACATTAGTTACACAATAAAAATATGCTTTCAAATGTCCTACAGTACAGCTTTTCAAAATTGTACTAAATACAGAAATTCATGCATTTATAATATTAGCAAACATGTCACCAACCACCTGACACATTTATAAATAGCCAAGCGATCCTGTGTTTGGAATGTTGTTGTACTGAAAAGATGGGAGACAACCTCACACTGGTTAACCTGCTGCATGCTACTGCAGCAATCTTTTTATTTCAACCAATTATTCTTCAATAAACCCTGAATATACGTAATGCTTTCTTCACTTCTTAATACCTTAAGCAATCCTGATAATTCCTATACTACTTTTTCTTTAAGATAAAATACACTTAAATATATTAATACTCTAAAAATCTAAGTTTTACATTAGGAACAACATCAAGGACAGGAAGCAGTGAAATATACCTTAAAAAAATTATATGTTCAGTACATCACCAAATAAATGGTGGCTCTGCTAATATTTTAACAAACTGATCATAAGACTTGCAAAAAGTTTCACTGTGTTGATGTTGTCTTCCAGGAGCATAAATTTGTTTACATGAGCAATCTTATATACAGTGAAATAAGGTTGTTACTATTACTTTTCTGTGATATCAAGCCATACAGCTGTGGATGCACTGTTCCAGCAACTTACTGCAAACACCTGATCAATAGATTAAAAAATCTTGTGCAAGCACTTCATGGTTCTCTGGATACTGCATTTCATACTATCAACAGCCTCTATCTTGTACTTTCCACTATGCAAACTAGGATGGGATAACATCGGAACTAAAGTAACAATACTGAGCACATACCCCCTCCGAGGAGCTGTGAGACTTGCCGGGGAGGAAGAAACGGCAGATCAACAATTTTCCTTATAACACCACTTTTACTTACGTTTTCTAACATGAACTGATTTAATTTTTTCCCTTTATGTCTCAAGATGTCTTAATGTCTATTAGTTAAGTGAAAACACTTCTTACCTTGAAACATATTTTTTTTATACCAGTTTACAATAATCATTGAAGAAGGTACTGTATATATATATATATATATATATATATATATATATATATATATATATATATATGAAATACAATATGAAATTGTCAGGCCAAATTTTAGAGCCAATACCATGCACTAATCTGAAAGGATTTATGAGTGACACCGACCCATAAAAAAAAAAGGAAAAGGCACAGTAAGGCAAGTTCTATCCCTAAATAATTGCACACCTTCCTCAGTTTATAAAGAAAAAACAAATTAGAGGTAATTTTGAGACACTCCCAAAGATTTTCTTTTTAAATTAAACAAACTGGTGGAAATTAATAACAATAATGTCAAAAAACCAGGCTAACTCAAAATATTTTTCCTCATAATTGTGAGTACTCAAAATAGTATAGGTCCAAAATAAACTTTTTTTTTCATTTCATATATGGCATTATTAGCTTTGCACACAATGCATCTGATATGATAATTTTATTTCTCATAACTACCCCAAGAGTAAGGCAGTGCAATACTCAAGTTGTATTACCTCTTACTCTAGACATTTAATATCATATCTTTCCACTTCATGTTACTATCAATTTCTTTTCCTCATTGATGGTAAGATGACCTTCCCTCTGAGTGAAAGGAAGAATCTATGTGTCTGGTGTGATAAGTGTATTGTTGTATGGCTGTTAAAGATGATGATAATGTAAGCAATCTTGAATGAGCCAAAATAAGAATGGTGATGTGAATGTACAGTGTGACAGTAAAGGACAGGAGGACCTGTTCAGAGATAAAGAGGGCAGGTGAGTACTGTATTGGCGAAGTTTTATGTAGAGGCAAGTTGAAATGGTCCAGGCATGTGGAGAGAATGGATGAGACCAATTGTGTCAATTTCTCAATTGCCCTTTCAACAACTTTTTCATTGTACTGTATACTTGCTGCAGCAAATGTGAAAACAGAATTAGAGGTTGCTGCAGAAAGTATAAGTACTGCATATACATTCAATGAAAAAATTAGATAGAAGATGTACTGAATATAAAACAAATAGAAGAAACAAGACAAAGAAATGGATGAACAAAGCAATATGGGTCAGTGTCAATCCATAAATAAGAACAAAATAATAAATAATTATTTCTTTCTAAATGCTGTATATCCATAACACTCAAAACAACTATATTATGGTCAAAACTGATTTCTTTTTTCAATTGGACGGCCAGCAACAACAGTGTGTTTGAGAATATTTCAAGGATAAAAGGCTATTTACAGGAAAAATGAGAAAATTAGTATCTGAACCTCTGGCATAGGAGAATATCTTGAAACCAAGAGAAAGATTTTGTGTACATATTTAAATTTTCCTGCATTATAAAGGCATAATACCCTTCCTGATTAGTTAAGAGTTATAAAGATCAGCCAAAATAAATGGATGACTGGTCATGGTACTGGCCCTTACCTTTGCGTGACAGAGACCAGGAGCGGCGCTGGAGCGATGACCGCTTCTCAGTTGCCACTGATCAACCAGACCACAAAAACAACATGCATTTTTGGTTAGTTTAATGCCATGCAGGTTGCAAATCAAAATACGAAGTGAATACAGATCACAGTGAATATGCATGTGGATGCCAAAATTTGAGTTAGAATATGAACACAACAAAACTACATTCATAAGCCAAGATGCAAAGACTGTATTGATAGCAATAAATGCAAAGACACAACTCAAAAAGAACTGTACTTTATTTTAAAGTTGTCTAGAATAAAGGCACTAAATTATTGAAAACTCAGCAAAACACTAAATTACTATATATGTTAGTAAGATTTAAGACTACTGTATATGACTAAGAGAAGTTAAAAATTATGTGTTTACTAAACTACAAGAAATTTGTCTTCTACTTGGTTAAAAAATCATTTAAACTTACCACCGTATATACTGAACTACAATATTTTAATCGCTGTATTATTCACAGAAAGAACTATCCAAGAATATGTCTGTCACCTGTAAATTGTCTTTATGGTGGCAACACTTAATTTAATATTGTTGAAATGAGACCAATTAAGAATTATTACTAACTTCTATAATTACATGAAGATAACCCAAATTAAAAAAAAACATCTTTAGTATCATAAATTAACTAATTGAAACCTAAATACAAGTACCTTCATTCTTATAAAATGCAGACTTGGATCGCTCCAGCGTGGGACTTGGCTCCCGTGCCTTCACTCCATCTTCCTCTGCTAGTACAAGGAGCAGTACAAACAAACTTCAGTTAGCAAACAAACTAAACTACACAAAAGTTTATTACAAAAGGTTAATCATGAACTGACTCAAATGCTCATGCCATTCAAAACATTAAAAATCACATGCTAAGTCAACAAATAAAAATGTATAATTCGACATATCAATCTACTCAAATTTTCAACACAACCAACATTCATGCACATACAGAACATGAATCATGCACATAGTACAAACAGTCAAATACAACACCATCACCTACAAATCCTGCAAGACAAAAAACTGATATTTGTGGAATCATTCCCAAATCTTACCAATGTCAACCCACATATTGCAGACATGATGTTGTACTCCCATAAATAAGAGCATCAAAAATGGTGAAAATAAACATTACATATATTTATAAATTGTTTCTTATATACAACAACACATTCCAATTTACAAGTAGTTTTTAATTCCTTGAAAAAAGTATTGTAGCTATATATTTCTGTGGTATAATACAAAGCTTTGGTTGTGTAATTAAAATTGTTAGAACACACCATACCCTTAACACACTGTTAGTTATCACATGGGATGTCTGAAGGGGTTAACATATGAACCACAAGCACCACCAAAACATTTGTTTTCTAACCAAAACTAATAGCTGAATGTTAAAATAAAGAAATAGTTTTGCACTTAGTAACTACATATGTGGAAGATCTAGGATGGAGTTCAGACTAAATCAAACACCCTGTATATACTAAGCTTCCCTGCAGATCTCTAATTAAAATGTCCCCAAGAAGTATCACCCCCAGAGTAATGTCGTCTTAGTAGAGAAGTTCTAAATTCAAGTTGTACTTTTTATATTCAAACACCAAAAAATATCCACCAGAACACTAGCATTGAAGCATTTAATACTAATAAAAGTTACAGCAAAAAGAAATAAAATAAGCTTCACTGTTTCCAAATAGATTTTTTCATTTCTATAATGAAGTACTATACTGTACATAATTTACAAAAAAGGTATATTGTATATTAATTCTTACTAATTGAAAATCCACTTCAAAATGAGACAAAGCACTCTAGGGGCAGAGATAAGTTAAGTCCCATATTAGCTTGAAACCTGATATAGAATTTGTTATGGTGTAAGAAACATAGGTCTAAATTAACAAGCCGAGCCCCATCTATTCACCACGAGCACCAGGCTATCAATTAGGTCATTACTAGTTAGGCACACGAGGCATGTCTAACACCGCTCTGGCCACAGGTTTTTGAATTTGAACTTGAAAATCATTTTAATAAGAAAAGTTTATGTTGGCTCATAATTCTGGTTGTTCTGAGCAACCTCAGCCAAAACTGTGATAGAGTTTCATTTAAGAGTGAGTGTGCAGCTGGGGTACACATGGATGTGGTCTTACTGGACCGTGATGCTGCCTTTAGCATCTTCTGAATTCCACGGGTGAGGGAGTTGGTGCGGGAAGTAGGATGGCCCTCACCCACCTGGACAGTGGGGGAGCGAGACAATGTGTCTGAACCAGGGGGAGCAGAGGGAGGTGTCATCTCCCCCTGGTGCCAGACTCCACCCCCTGTCTGCAGGGAGGGCTGCAGGTCTTCTACAGGGGAGCCATCTGGGGGAGGGATATTATCACAAAATACCGGCCAGGCTAACAACACCCGCACACCTCACAAACACTGGCCATGACTACCTTGCTGGAGGTAATTGAGGGAAAACCTCAGTAAGTCTTACTTTGAATTCCAGTACCTAAAACTGTCAACCATGTTGTTGTTGTTAAATACACTTAAAGCATGGATCATTAGCAGGAAGTAAAAGTTTAGTGATAATAAATGTCACAAAACATCAACAACAGTCAAATGAATTAGTCTTGTATATCATCAGTTCTCATAGTTGACAGCAACAACTGATTCAGAGAAGAAAAGGGATTATTCCACACTTCCACACTATGCGAGGTACCAGTACAGAGTAGTATCCATGTCCAATACTGACTGCCAACAAAATAATGACTTCCTCAATTAATTTGACCTGACAAATCAATATCCATAAAGCTCCATTTAACAATCATTATTATTACAAAATGAGAGCTTTCAGTGTGTGTGTGTGTGTGTACATATATATACACACACACTGAAAGTGATCATTTTGTAAAAATAATGATTGTTATATAAACACTGTATATTCCCATGACATTAAAGGTAACAGCAGTGAGTATCAGATATGGTAGTTTAATATGGTCCCTGCACTCGGTCCTGCAGGTTACCTCTCGCTGGCAGTGTTTTCATAGTTGCCTGAACCCTCTGTGGAGGGCCAACAGGTACCCCAGGGCCCAGGGTGGGCTTCTTCGGAATGTTGGGTTTAGGGGGAAGACTTGGCTTTTGGCGAACAACCCGTTCTCCATCTATTATATGACATAAAATCATTGGGGAGGGAGTACTGTACTACAGCAATATCTATAGAGGGAAGGGAATGCATCAAGTGACTAGAAATTCCAAATATTAAATAGAGGTAATAAAATATACTAAATATTTTTCAACAAAACTAGAAAACAATTCTTGAGGTAACAAAGTTCTATACATCACTTTTTAACTTAAAGAATATTACCAATAATGTATGTACAAAGGTTTAACAGCTCTAATTACCTCTTATGCTACATGTGATAATGGAACATATTCCATCACATATTACACAAAAAATAAGTTGTTACAAGTAAGTACTAATCTACTGTATATCAAATTCAATAAATGAACACAATACCAAATGTTTCAGTTAATTTTAAATTACAAACTATGTTAGTAATTAGTATTAAACTAAATATCTAAACAAGCTACTGAGAGAAATTACCTAAAAAAAAAAATAATTTCCAACAGACATTACATGAATCCTCAAGTTGACCATCATGCTTAAAACAAGTACCAGGTGTCAGTTACGGACTTGCGAGCTAAAGCTACAATTTGGGGGATAAATGTAGAAACACGAACAAAAGCAGCCATACAGAACTTAAGACTACACAGCAGAAACGCAGAGACGAGTCTTACACAATGGTGATCTTGGGGGGAGTCATCCAGAGAGATGTCTGCCCTCAAAGACTTTTTTTGTGAATTCTTAAACCACCTTAATATAAAAACTAATTTTCTAATATTCTTTTATTTTATCATATGCTGAGTGTATTGTATAACCCTAAAAAAAAAAAAAAATTATATATATATATATATATATATATATATATATATATATATATATATATATATATATATATATATATATATATATATATATATATATATATATATATATATATATATATACACAGTATATATAATAAATCTGAGTAAAACTCTTTGAATCCTTAATATTTCTCCAAGTACTGATTTGAAATATCTCATCAAAAGTTGAAGACCCTGTGGTGGTTTAAGAATACTGGTGGGTGTTATGGACGATATATCCTTCCAAGTTTCACCATCATCAATCAGCTTTAGTGGACGCATCCCACACACTACTCATTAGCAGAGAAACTTGAAACCCTACTGACCATCGCTCAGGACGACAGACTGTGCTTTGCTTGCTCTTGGCGCCTGTTTTGTTTCCACCTTCAGCACCGTAGCACTGGATGCTGTGTGTACCAATTACATGCTATCATTATCAAGCCATTTTACTTCCACCACCAAGCATACTCCCTCGTGCAGAAACTTCCATGTTATAAATATAAAATGTTTATTTATTAAAAAAAAAAAAGTATGTTAAGCGTCATAAAGCTGGAAACCATAAGAGGAGTTAAATATCCTTCACACCCAACAACAATGATAATGACTGATATTTGATGGATCAATTTCAAACACCATCTCCTTCTGCTTCCCTGATATAAGTTTTCTAACTAGTATCTTCCATCACTCTGTCTCTTGGTTGACAATGGTTATATTTATTTTCAATTATTTTGAAAAAGAAGTCATAGAACCTTTATTGAGCTAAATACAGTACAGTATATCAATGTACTAAATGTAGCCATCCAAGAATGTAAAAATATCAGTCATTAAAAGAGAACTGTAGATTAGGCCAATAATGCTCATGAGTAAGAAAACCAAGACAATTTTGATTTATGATCAACATATTAAATGTCAACAAAGTAAGAAGTGGTGAATTGATAACCAACTTATGTTAATAATTGAAAATTAATATCAATTCTACTATAAAAAAACCTGTGAATTTTTTTTATGCAAATATTGAAGGATGTGCTCCACAATGAAACACCTACATAACCCTATAATGACTAAGTAAGCTTCTTTGATATATAAACACATTTAAGAACTCTTTACTCAACACATTACATCCTTTGCATTTTTTTCCTTAGTAACTACTCTTCCAATCAATAAATTCAGATTCCATGAAAATTAGGAACCCCACTTATTTCACCTGATGATTAAATACCCTAATGCTAACCCAAACTAACCTATGTTAATCTAATCTATCATAACCCAACCTAACCTCCCCATGTAACATTAGGATTTTTTACCACATGACCAAAATTGTTTTTATGTCAGTCAACAGAGTTACCAGACAGTGTATTGTAAATCTGTTCAGTCATACCCTGGCACCAAGAGTGAAAGGTAGCATGTAATAAGATCTGAATGGTAGGTACACCTGAAGTCTTCCCTACTCTGACAACAGTAACATTATTCTATCTATTGAAGAGAAGGATAAAGGAAAGGGACTGCTTTCAGAACATTCTGATTTGGAAGAAAGTATTGAAAGTGAGTTTATAAAAGATGAAACTCCTAAGAACAATACTTGATACAAAACATGAGAAGCAAGAGGTAGAAAACATTAAACATAAGAACATAACAATGGAGGAAACTGCAGCAGGCCTATTGGCCCATACTGGACAGTCAGTCCCATTTACACCCAACCCCTATTGCTCATATATCTATCCAACTTATGTTTGAAGCTATCCAGCATATTCGAATTAATGATGATGTTTGGTAACTTGTTGCATTCATCCACTACTCTATTTCCAAACCAATGTTTACCTATTTTACACCCAAAGAGTGAAGCAGCTTCACTGATGACTTTCAATGTTCTATGTCAAGATAAATAAAAATTTTGTTTATTTTTTTTTATTGTCCAACATTGTTAAATGTGTATTTTTTTTTCCATTTTACTTTAAATAATTCAGAAAAAAAAGAGTAACTGTAATTGGTTTAATGGGCACAAAGGTAAAGGCTATCATTTGGTAAAATATGTGGGGGTTCCTAGTTTTTATGAG
>NW_024729259.1:5410006-5485006 GCF_018991925.1 Homarus americanus
GCCCTCTGTGCTTGGTTTTGCGTGTGAACTGTCAGCCATGTGACTAACAGTTATAAGTCACCAGTTACCAGAAACAGGCACAACAGAGACCAATAAAGGTGAAGATTAATTATTTGCTTTGATCAGAAAGTAAAATAATTATTACATTTTGTTGTTACAACTTTTGTGTTCACCTTTACTAGTCTTGACTAATGTAAATGAAAGTTATACAGATTAAATACGGTTTTATTAGAAGCAAAGATCATTTGACGAACACACAGGGCAGATATGACAGCATACCAGAGGCATAAAATGCACATATTATGCATATGTATGGGTGCTTATGCCACAAGCTAACCTCCCTTAAAATACTGAGTACAGGGAAATAGTAGACAGGCTTAATGTATTAAAAGAACACAATGTATAGTCATTAATGATATCATAATTATTAATGTTGATCATTATCAACACAAGTCAATGGGGCAGTGCCTATGCTGCTTGTTAGTGGTGACTTGTAAAACATCATATACAGTATTATATAGCCAGATCACTGAATTCTTATGAATGACTATCCTCATCACCTAACACCTGTTGGATGGTATGAAAAGTAATTCTTGACAATAATGAAACAAGAATATACATAATTCTTCTAGCAACACCATTTCCAACTTCACAACTTCCAAACAATTGAAGAATGTAAATGAACTGAATATTATGCTTTACCTAATTCCCATAGCACATAATAGAAGGTTATGGCTGACATGGCAAACAAGAACATTGAGATAACATAAAGCTCACATCTTAACAGTGTTTTAGAATGAAAAGCAAATTTACTTCCTTGGCCAGAACTTGTATCATAGAAACAAGTGACTTTTAAAATTAAGAAATAATAAGAGAATCTTTACCACCCCACAAGAAGAAACAAATATCAGTTTTTACCAATGTACACTGAAACAGCAAAATTTAGTTTCATGTATTCTGATAAATCTAAATGACGAATTTCTTGCCATCATGACTAAATACAATGCATATCAACATATCAATAAATTTCACAAAATGGCTGATAACTTCAAGTGAGGAAAGAATCAGCTGTGAATCCTACAACAGATAACCAAAATGATGTGGCAAGCCGGAAATTCTTATTTGGAAAATGAATTGAAACCCAAATAATCAAACCTTATGAACATTGTTATGGGAATTACTAAAATGCAATATTCAGTTTAAGGTACAATGAAAAATCATAATAGTGGCAAGAATGATCAAACGGCAATTTCCAGTATTAATAAAACTTAAGTTTATTGAGTAAAATGTTGAAGGGAAGGAATAATAATAATAAAAATGAAAAGTAATTCATATAACCTATTGCTTAACCTAAAGCTGTCTGCCAAATATATGACTAAAAGTTGTCTTTCACTTGTGAGATTTCTAGTTGATTACATATTCATCAAACATGCAACCACCTTAAATTAATACCATCCTACTATTGCAAAGCTGGTAAGAGTAATAATAACACTTCCTTAACCCTAACAACTGAAACACTAATAATAAGCAAACACTTCGTTGGATCAAGCTTTGCCAAACTCTGCATTTAATCTTTGGTTGTTCTTATAAAAACACTAACAGATTTGTGGACATAAAATCACTAGCTGCTAGACCTAGCACAAATGTTCCATTAGTTGGGTTATCACAACTTTTGAATGTCATTTACATAACAGTGATGCACTTAAAAGAAATAATACCTGTTTGCACAAAGCAATGTGCCCGTGTTGCCCAAAAAGATAATAATTAATATATATATATATATATATATATATATATATATATATATATATATATATATATATATATATATATATATATATATATATATCATGAAGCTTAAGCTACCAGGCATTTTGGTCACTTTTAAAAGTTCAATGATATTACTCACAACATGTACTTCAATGAATGTTACTCCACAAGGTAATAGTAATAGTACCTTGTTAACATTTCATACTCTGTAATGGATGGTCGAGTAAAATTTAAGCAAACAAAAATTAATAAAAATGAAAACACCAACAAAATATCAATAATAAATATAACTAAAGAAACAGTGCCACTGCTGATCTGTCTATCAATCTACGAGGAGTAAAGTAGCCTAAAAGCATCACTCCTGATAAAAAGATACATACACACACACACACACACTGAGATGAGTAGAGTTACCTGGGTTTTCAACATGAAACTTTGTGAGCATTTAAAGATTGTGAAGACTTCCTACATTTAATTTTGATATAAATTGATGTTCTATCAGAATTCCAAAAACTGATACCTGTACTTGCAATCCATCTTGAGAGAAGTAAAATATTTAACAGCTAATAATCTCTCACAAAAAATTTAAATGGCCTAAAAGGTCTATAGGCAGTGCATCTTGAGCATTGTGCTTTGTGTCTCTTGTTTGTGCAGATACTGGAAATACAAAAATACAAGGCAATAGTTCTCAAATGATAACTAATACATATGCCAAGTATTCTTTCATCACCATTTTCCCCTAAATCATGCAGTACAGTACTACTGCTCCACCTGTGGCAAAAGTTACACAAGAAAAAACTTAGTAAAAAAACATTTGGTAAATTCTTCAGTAATAATATTCACAACATGAAAAAACACAGTGGATGTGGAGTCTCATGTCAGGTCTCCTACTTATATGCAAACCTATTATGATGACATTCAGTTACTATAACAAAGAAATCTTATTAAAAATAAATATATTCAAAGTAATAAAAATAATCCTGAAAACCCATTTCAAGCCAAATGGCATGGTGTCCTACCATGAACGAAGGAAATCAGCTAGTTTAAATTGCCAGGGTAAGTGTGATTACCTGCACAAACCTTACGGACATAATGTCAAACATTACTATATTTAGCCATCCAGAATTAACGCTGGGCCCTACACTTGGGCCATCACAGGCGAAATGGGTCATAAATGGTCACAAGTACCACCAATTAAAAGTCAGCAGCTTTTACTGCCAGAGGTATGTGTACCAAGAGACTGCTTCTTGAGAGGATCTATTTTAGTTCTCTTTGGAAGGAAGATCTGTTGTGAGCATATCAAAAAAACATTCCCCTAAATATAACTTATCCACAAGCTTTTAGCAGCCTTTTTATTGTGACCCTAAACATAAAATAACTAAAACTAGTATGACCTGTTTCAACAAACAAATATACGGCAAGTGTATAATGCATAAATGAGCAAATGTCTTAATTTCTTCTACATTAACCCGATTTTCAGACCAATACACCTATAAGAATTTTCAATGGACACATTCACAAACTTTTGAGATACTATAGCTTTTTTGAACCAGCGCCTCTAGAATTTGTCTACTAAACATAACCTATACCTAACAAATTCCATGTCAAATTATCCATTGAGATTTTGGTAGATTGGAAGATTCTCATAAACTGTTGCACAAAGTAAAAATATAAAAGCTAATGAAATCTTCAGTGTTTCCCAATCAGGTCTTACAATTAACACTGGAACAATAAAATTATTTGTATACAAATTAAATCAAATAGAAATGACAGCTATTCCCCCTTTTCTTTTTACAAATTTTAAGTATCCGAAAATTCACATTATCAAAATCGACAAATTAGGGACCATTTTTCAATAGTAAATGAAAGCCATTTTCACTTTTACGAAATCTCATACAGGTTAGAAGCCTTTACCCACACCAGAGATTATGTAGGGTACACATACTGTACTAATATTTCACCCTCCAGCACATCTTACTATTACTAAATTCAGTATAGTATTCAAAAGACTTTTAAAGGACAAATCCCTTTCATAAATAGAGGAATATATCTGTAATAAAATGACTTGAAATTCACGAATTATTACAAGATCAATTGTATCTTCCCTTGATTATGTTCATATGTCACGTACGTAGTGCAAATCTCAAGTTCAATTTAGAATACTGTATATAGAATAAAAAAAATTTAATACAAGTACCAAATTTTAACATCTAAAAACTAAAAAAAAAAATATAACTTAACAATAAAATGTTCAGTTAAAAATCAACCAATCTAAAGGCAGTACAACAAAAACAACAGAGATTAATGATAGAGCAGCTCTGATGAAACTTGTAAACATACTCGATGATCTACTTCTCTACACAATGATGCACTTCACTACTGCATTAGAGCATTACACCTAAAACATGGCTGGAACTAAAATCAATTTGTGATAAAAGTTTATTTCAGAATTATATATTTATGAGGTCAATAAAATGGAAATGGATAATCTGTCGTGGAATTATTCTTATCATTAGCTACATCTCGACACTTATTCCTTCCTCTTTGTAATACGCAACTAAAACATCAAAGGACGCGTGGCCATGAACCAGCGGGAAATAGCTCCATGTTAGTGTCCTAGATTTTCTGTAGTAATTATCTCTACCTTGGTGATCTTCTTTGGATCCGGTGTGCCAGTTTCCAGCACCTCCACCTTCTGATAGACATTGGGCGAGTTCAGCCATCGTGTTTTGTCCTGAGTCTTACGGCCATCCAAGATCCTCTTCAAGGGGCTGAGAAAAATTCATAGTGTGATACAGTAGTTTTGAAGAACAGGAGGTGAAGATGTAAAAAATGCTATACTATAGAGCAGTGGTCCCCAACCTTTTGTAGGCTCTGGGCCACATTTATCATTGTAAATATAGTGGAGGATACCATAACGTAGGACCTACTGTACTTAAAAAAAAAAAAAAAAAAAAAAAAAACTCATACTCTACAGTTATTTGCAGTTTTACACGTCTAACTGTTACCAGCTACATACATTTTACATTTACTCTCGGACAGGACGTATGTATTTACCCCAGTGAGAAGACTGGCTCTCTCTCTCTCTCTCTCTCTCTCTCTCTGTGCAAGGTCTGGGGTAAATATACACATCCTGTACACAACAGACTTGGGACAAGCGCACAGCTCCTCTCTCTCTCTCTCAAACTATAAAGTTGTATCCAGTTATTACATATTTTCATTAATTTCTCTCTTACAAACAATCCCAAATATTTAAAAAATTTCCAATAAACCATTGTGGGCGCCACAACATAGTTCCACGTACAGGTTGGGTACCAGTGATATAGAGCAACCAAGGCAGATGATTTTGTGCAAAGCAAAATATTCCAGGAATGGTTTACTTCACTCAATATTACACAAATACAATAAAAAATAAGAGCTAAAATAATGAAAAAAAAATAAAAAAAATAAAATGCATTTTGCTTCTTTATCTATTTTCTTTTTTGTGTAACCTTACTTGCATTTGTACATCCAGATTCTTTTGGATCTTAACCTCATCACAATGGGGCGACACACTTCATATATCACTTGGCTAATGACAGACGATGTTATTCAGCAGAGAAAAGGCCCAAGGGTTTAATATAGTACAACTATCCATTTTTTAATATATATAGTACAAGGGAATATACATTTCAAAAGTAACATACCTCCTTGTAATGTCATCCTCATCAAACAGATGAGTGTAGTTGGAGGCAGTGGGAGGAAGGGCAACATCACTCTGCTGCCTTGGTGCATCTTGTTTAATCAAAGGCCGTCGGTAGATGTATCCTGTTCTAAGACCCTGTCAGAGAATATTTCATATTAAATTCTTCTACCATGAAATCATTTAAAACTTACAAAGTTTTCAATATAGTATCTATGTACCATTCCCAACCCTTTGATAAAATTAAATATAGTAAAGTCATAAACCTTCACTTTTGCTCCTTGAGACAAAGTGAATCAAATATATATATATATATATATATATATATATATATATATATATATATATATATATATATATATATATATATATATATATATATATATATATATATATATATATATATATATATATATATATATATATATATATATATATATATATATATATATATATATATGTTTCTTTTCTAAAAATTTTGTTTAACTAATCTTGACCCATCTCTAAAACTTTAAACTCCATTCATTATTACACTTTCACCTACAATTCTTCTCCACTCTGTAAGGTCTCCTGTCACTCCCTTGATGGCAATCTTACACTGACACAACCTAAGCCTTTATACATTTCACCAATCCCCAGATTTAAGTTATGATGAAGTGTTAACATAAGGGTTACAAGGTAAAAAAAAGATTAGAAAGAAATTGTACTTAATTAACTTCATCATATCCTACCCACAACACAATTCTTTAGTTTAGTCTAAATGCTGATATTTTAGGGACTGTTTCTTTATAACTGTCACCCCACTGAATTTCCCAAGCAAATCAGATGACAAAAATACAATAAGAAACACTTGCAGTAATGTGATAACATGATAAAAAGGAGAGGAGAATAGACTGGCATTCTTATTAACATCTGAATAATGAATGCAATGACTTTTACCAAGAAATATGGTCCCATCAGCCTTGACAAAAACCTCAAAAAAAAAGAGAAAAGAATTGGAAGCATAAACAAAGATTCACTTGGAAAAGAAATCATGATTCACACACATTCACTTCCTTTATCTTATCATTTGAAAAATACTCACAGCATTATCAAGGGATCTCATGAGAGCTTCAAACTCCAGCTCCCCAACCTTCCATTTGCGTTCCTTTGGACCCTGTGTTGCTGGTCCGCCCTCCTAGAATAAATAGATTTACATATCAAATCCTGTTAAATACTGTACAGTAAAGGAAAATAGCAACTAGTACAATTTTATAAATGATCAATTTAAAATAATCATGTCAGCAGAGAAGAAAAAATTTCATTTCACCGAGTTGTTCAAACTGAACAGCCAAATTTGTCAAAGGATATCTGCACCCAAATTCAAGTAAATGTAACAAATAGACAATAAGCAAATCTGAACATATTTTTTAGATGAACCAGACCATATTCAGATTTATAAATGATGATTAGAATGTATTCTAAGTTTCATGTCAAGCCAATTATTATTGTAGGACTAGTGACGTTTAACATTTTGGGGTGCATGGAGATGGGAAACCCACACACATATGCAGGTCTATACAATATACAGTATGACAGCCTAAAATTCCAATTTTGAAGTAAATCCTACTAAGGCTGGACTAGTTTTAAACAGTTCTTGCAACTTTTGAATGAAAACAGGTAGCACACAGTAAGTGAAACTAAACATGACAGAGTGAATCCAAAGTCTGCGTGATTGAAACTGCAAGAATAGTTATGTTTATAAATTTTTTGGGGTGTATGGACACAAAATGCCTTTCTGTAGTTACATGGTATTTAGACTGTATTCCATTCCAACTGAAATTAAAGAACTAGTTCCATTAAAATTTCTTTACAAATATACAAACAGACTAAAATGGGTAACACTTAAACAAAAGAACATCTGTATATGATGTCTAAGATGCACTCCAATTTGAAGTTCAGTCAATTGAAACTGTAAAACTAGTTACATTTACAAACAATCTATTATATACAGACAGATGGACTCATGAATGGATCGAGTTAAAACCCGGATAGTAGTCGAATCTGTTAATGATAATAAGATGTGTTCCAAGTTTGAAATCAATCTTAATTAAAACTATAGGACTATTTATGTTAACAAACCTTACAGGATGTATGGGCAACAAGGTGTAACACTAGCTGCCTCAGTTTGTGGAGGCATATAAAAGGCACATGAATAAAACAAACCAGGAAGGTGGGGTAATAATATTTCCTGTAGGACAGTGAGGAAGATATGAAAAAGTTTGGCAGACTGCTCATCTCTTAAGCTTGTCCTACTTTGGTCAAATGTGACCAACTGGACTTCAACTTCATTAAACCACCGGAAAACATTCAAGACTATTTAAATCAGTAAACATTAGTTCAGTTTAAAAAATGATAATTCAAACTATTTAATATTAATGCCATAATCTTTAATTTAATAAAAATTCTTTTTTAGATTAGAAATGTTGATCATAGGTACTTGCAGTTTCTTCAACTTCAATGCCAGAAGCAACTTTATTAAGTTTTAGATATTTCAGATTTATCATTAGTGGATTAACAAACTTTGCAAGACTCAAACTTTAATAATGTTAAAAAAAAAAAGAAAGAAAAATTGATGTCTCACTAATATACAGTAAAAGCATCATGCTTGTTTCAACACGAGGTACAGTACCTGCTTACTGTCAACACCTCCACCTCCTCGTCGAGAAACGTCAAAGACTGCGTGGCGAACATCATCGTTTACTACTATCAAGCTGTCCAGACCAAGTGGCGCCATACGCATCTAGAAGATAAAATATATTAAAAAAAATGGGAGCAGCAGTATTACCTCAATTGAAAAGATATTACTAATCTCTTCGGTAGACAGCTCATATAATTATAATCATTATTTTCACTTCAGTGGAAGGGTAGTATTTATACAATGAGCATTTTTTTTTAATACCGTAACATGCCTTCATTCATATATTTGTAGTTCATGGCTTTACTCCTGAGCTATTTCCCGATATGGTTTTTCTAACTACACATCATCTTTACTAACACAAACTATCCTCCATTTGTTTTCCTCATTTTCCCCATTATTTAAGTTTATACTGTACCTACCAAATTTGCCTTAAAATAAGAGGGGTGGGGATGTACTTGTGTACATTTAAGATTGGACAGGTTTCTTTGTATCTGATTCTTATACTTGAAATTCAGATGATCTAAAACAATTCAATATAAAACTTTTGTTCTGCATATTGATTTTTACTTTTGAGAAGATAAAAACCGTATCCATATAAATATAGTACAGTATTCATAAACCCTGGCAACACACTACACTATATCCAAGACATTATTTAGTACAGTACCTACTTTCACTAGGGACCAGTTTTGTCTTCCCAACAGATATTAATACATGCTCCACTTTCCCAATTTAAAACTTTGAGAAGACTTAAAACAGTTTCCCATTTTTCATAAGGACACAGCAGATGGATATATGAGGCCTTTTGGAAGAGGAGTATCACAGCAGATAACATAACAAATAATAATGCAGTTATTGCAATTATGAATCAATTACCTGTACTACAATAAGAATGAATTAATTACTGGTGACGTTTTTACTCTTCCACCTAAGTGCCTTTTCACTCTTCCATACCTTGAACATGAAAGTACAGTACTGACTCTCTCTTGTCTAATACATTTAACAGTTGCTGAAAAGATTATTTCATCTCCCTTTTACTTTTTCTTTGTCCATAATAGTAGCCCTCTTTCATTTGTAAGTACTGTACTGGACTGTACCATTTCCATTTGTTATTGTGGTTTTTCTCACCCTATTCAGTTCCCCCCAGAACATTTTGCAACCCTTCTCCCATCTTTCATCTGCTCTTCTTCTACTCCAGTCTTTTGCAATCATCTTTACTTCCCTTCTTTTATTATTCCTTGTGTGAAACTAGTGGCACACACATCTGCTCCTTTCGTCTCTTCACTGCCAGCTTCATTTCTTGTTTTTCATTCCTAATTTCATGTACCCATTTCCCTCACCTCACAGTACTTTTACATTACTCCCATTCTCCTTAAGCTCTTCCTTCTCAATCCTAATTTACATGGTTACAGGGTAATTTTTTCAGTCACTTCATTAAATTTCTTTCAACCATGTACCTTTCAGTTAGCATTATTCCTGCTTCTAATGAATATAATGGTCCGACACTCTACTCCACACGTTACTCTTCTTAAAGTGCTCACACCCCCCATCATAGATATACCATTAACAGGCCCACTGTATCCTCCCAGATGTACCACCATAACAGTTCAATATCCACTGGAGGGAACAAATATGGAAGATCAAATAATTGGATAATATGGTGATGTGGGATTTAGGTATATACAGTACTGTACTTAAGAATGACCAGTATCCTGTAACTCCACACGTATACCGGTATATGTTATTAATTTCTTCCCTATCGTCATTATTATTGTATCTCTGAAGGAAAAAATGAGGATCTTATGTTTCCCCAGCATTCACAAAACTGTACTTTAAATTACATAGCTTTAAACATCAACCTGTACTTGCACTCATAAAAGACAACTCTATACCATACCTGTGTCTCACAGGAAATGATTGTGTGGTAGGTATTATACCATGCTTCCTCCATACTCTCACCACAGCACACAGCACCATGATTTCGTAGCAACATAACCTGCCCATGAAGATAATAAGTCTTAAATATGCTGGTAGGTAACTGAGTACAGTGTTAGTTAATACAGTACACTCAAACTGAAGTAATATAATATTCTCAGAAATAAATTATAAATGTAAATGACAATTCATTTCCTAAAGTATATTTTGTTGTCTATGCAGTACTAAATGATCACTCAAGATACTTAGCATTACTGTACAATACCTTATTGGTGGGCCCAAGATTGCGTGCAAGTTTCTCTTTATCATCAGGATTAACAAATATGCCCTGATAATCATGGTATGATATATCTCCAAGGAGCAGAGACTCCTGTGAAAGAGACATTAGTCCTTGTTTCAGGACTGATACCTGAAAATACAGAAGGGAATGTTAACAGCAGGTATTTATGGTCAAGAGTGTTGTATACAAGAATCAGTGTACGGTCCAAATTTAATGCTTCAATCTCAAGGTTTCTGGTCTAACAAGTTATGAGAGACATGAAGATCTTAAATGACCCAACCTGCAACATAAACACACACAAAAGTGGGAGGGGGAATAATTCCCCAAAGAAAGGGACAAAAATCAACAGCCAATATGCTTGAGGTTTACCTCAAATAAACAATTTCATTTCCTGGCAGAATTACAAAGCCCACTCAAATTAATTTTAAGTAATAATAGTGAAAGGCTAAGGTTATGTACAAGCTATCTTAAACATCACACTTCAGGAATGTCAGCCAAATAACTGACACACTATCAGGTATCCACTGAAGTCATACATAATAGAAACATCAGAACAGACATAGGATAACCTTCAACTCATAAAACCAAGATACAAGGTACTCTAATAAAATTACCATGTAGTACACACCTATACCACCAAGAAGTAATGAACCAATGAGAAAAAATATGTCACTGTAAAAACCAACAAGGAGTTCAGCAGTGAGGGCAACAGGTGTTAACTGGATGCTTTAGCAAATGATAAGTTTTGAGAAGAGAATTAAATGAACTTAAGACTCTTCTCCCACATTTTTTTTTGCCTTGCTGGCTTTTAAAGCAATCACCTAGCCAGGTTTAAGCTGTACTTCAACAATACCAGAACTCTGAACGAAAAACTGCACAACAGTGATCTGTACTGAGTACTGATTTAACAAAACAGTTTGGCCTACTGCTGGTGCAGGCTGCTGTGGATGGTTCACACTTTCCCATTAACAACGTAGTACCTCTAGACTCAGTTCTTGCTTCTATCCTCGTCTTACTCCATACTAATGACCAACTCTCCATTCCTTCAAGCAGAACACGTTCTTTTTCTGATGACATTAAGCTACACAAAAGTCTACCCTACAGCTCTGATGTTTGCAATTACTCTAGTTTCCCAGCAGAGTACTTAAATACTACTACCGAACAGACCACAGATCTTGAAGCCATAGCTCAACGGGACACAAATAAACTAGTCACATTTAGTGTCATCTAGATACAAATTCTCATGGTTTCTTTTGAACAAGATAATCTCAAATCTCCAATTTTATGCCGCAGCATCCCTAATGTACCAACCACTATGTCAATATTACCATTACCAGTAACCTATCTTAGAATCAACACATTTCTAACACTGAAGAGAATACAGAAAAATAAATAAAATCTAGGCTTCCTTTTCATGGACTTGTTCTATACTTTACCTACACACAACTGGCTAATTCCACTCCCAAATGGAATGCTGCTTTCACATAAATAGTGGCACACCAGTAGTAACTAATATTATTACACAAAAATTCAATCCAAAACTGTTAGCCTTACAAGTCACCAGTCCTTCACTCCCTCCACACATGTCTCTTTACTTTATCTTTTATACCACTACTGCCACTGTTAGAGTGCTTGTGAAATTCTGTCCATGGCCGAGCCCCCCCCCCCACCCCTCAATCACAACGTATGTCCTTGATCATACACTCCTAATCTTTTTAGTTATTCATTACTGATCGCCACCTATATTCTTTGCACTTCTCATTTGGAGAATTAGTAGCCATTTTATATGTTTTTTATTTACATACAAGTTACAATTCTTTTAATGTTGGGCATACACACACATATTACTACATAGATAAATCATGCATCTTTGTCATACTTCTTTCTTAGCCATGGTGTATTTGGCAAGCCTAGTGTGAATATGGGTCACTGACAGTAGTGCTGCCCTTCAGGGTTAATGCTGACATGTGCCTTCCTTAGTCCATCACTTTTTTTCTTTCTTTTTCCCCCTGGACAAAATATTCTCTCTCAGGTCCCTTTCAAGTGATTTATAAGTCATAATAAAGGCCATTTGAAAGTTCTAGGATTACTAAGATTTTAACCCTTTAGAGGCCAAAGTAGCCCTTAGGTATATTATTTTGGCTAACACCAGATGATTTTATTCACCCGAGAGAAACCCCCGTCCCCTAAAGGGTTTGATATACTGTATAACCACATAAATTAAATCCACAACATATATGCCCATAGCCCATATCAGAGAAAGATGCAGACACTTATACAAACTTATCTGACTTACCGCTACAACTGCTGGATGATGTATGTGAACAATGCACTTGATGTCTGGTCTAGCAGCATGAATGGCCGAGTGAAGCATGAGTCCAGCAATATTTACGCCAAAGTTTGTTGAACCTGACTCAACCACATTGCCCTGCATGTCAACCTTCACCAATGAGGAGGCTGTAACCTCATGATACAACAAACCAAATGGATTTAGGAGGAAGTGTTCTGTGTCCTGGCTGATTCGACCCTGTAATTACAAGTTGGTTGTAAACACACATTAGCTTTGCCATTTACTAAATTTAAAAAAAAATTAATGTACTGTACTGTGTTTCAGCAAATACTGTAACAGCAATTTTAAATAATTTAACTCAGCAGCATGGCATGAGTACAATCTCTATTGTAAAATAGATAAATTCTTTGCAGAATAACTGACTTTCAAACAAACTGAAATTCTGTCAGATGTATAAAACACGGACATACTGGCCAATACAACACAAAAACACCCACCGTTATGTGATTGTAAATGCTTTGTGTCCAGCCATGCATGTCAATAAGTCTGTAGACTGCAGCTAGTTTACATCGGAGCAACTTCTCTCCTTTAGCAAAGTTGAAGCTGTCCATACCACGAATGTCATTTATGGGGATAACACTTTGACTACCTGTAGATAAGAATATAATTTATTTGTTAAAAGCACAACTATAATAAAAATGTGTAATGTCACCATGGTTTTTAAATATCATCATGGATGGGAAAGTAAATAAGTAAAAGCAAGAGTGATGAAGATGGTTATAAGTCTGGTAAATCATGAAACAAATTGGAAATACGAGATGAAACCGTTGCTGTGTCCATATGGCACTGCTCTTGTTAGTTACTCAGATTTGATTTTTGTTTGTTAACAAATGTTAATGAGTAAGTTTGAAAGTACAGTATGTTCTATACAGTACTATGAAAAAGCTAATACTGACTGCTAACATAAGGTAAAAGGATGAAAATAGTAAAAGATGACAAGGGGCAATGATATATATTTATATTTTTTTTATTGAAGGAAATGATGTGTAAGAGTGGATGTACCTGAGATCTGAACAATATGTGACAAACTGAACAGCAAAATAAAAAAGAGAAAGACAGTACAGGTAACAGGTGCACTATGAAATGTATGAATGAAGTGAACTGTATCAAAAGGAGGAGGGGGGACAAAAACAGGAATGTACAAAAGTAGAGCTCCAGTTAAAGAAGAAAAAGTCAAATTTTTAGCAACTTCAGAACATTATAGGAATAACAGGATGCCAAGAATGGTAAAAACAGAAACATGGAGATGAGGTTTACTCAAGCGGCACAAATTTACTGAGAGGGAGGGGAGAAGAGCTGGGAGGGTACTCTACAAGACTGGTAAAGTGTGTTGCTCTGAGGTAGATGGCAGGACAGAGCGAGGGAGAAAACCAAGAAGAAAGAGGGGGAAGACTAAGAAGGAAGAGGGGGGGGGAAGACCAAGAAGGCGATGGAAGGATGGGGGGTGAAGGAGCTGGTTATAAGAACATAAGAACATAAGAAAGTGGGATACTGCAGGAGGCCGACTGGCCCATACAGGGCAGATCCATTTCACACCCATCCCAGCACTTCCATGTGCCTATCCAACTTTGTCTTGAAGCTCCCTAGCGTCCCCGATCCTACTATAGCACTCGGTAGCCTATTCCACATATCCACAACTCTATTACCAAACCAGTGCTTGCCTATATCCTTTCTGAATCGGAATTTATCTAATTTAAAGCCATTTGTTCTAGTTATTTCGTTATTACTGAGCTTCAGAACATCTTCCATTTTACCCTTGTTAATCCCACTTACCCACTTGTACACCTCTATCATATCTCCCCTAACTCTCTAATGAATGTAAGCCTAAGCTTTTCAGTCTTTCTTCATATGGAAGGTTTCTAATATTATGGATCATTTTTGTCATTCTTCTTTGTACTCTCTCCAAAGAATCTATGTCCATTCTATAATAAGGACACCAGAACTGAACCGCATAATCCATGTGTGGCCTCACTAATGCTAGGTAAAGTTTCAAGATAACGTCAGCAGTTCTGTTACTCACAGACCTAGATATGAACCCAAGAATCCTGTTTGCCTTGTTGCAAACGCTAATACATTGTTTTCTAGGTTTCAAGTCGTTGCTAACAAATACACCTAGATCTTTTTCACAAACTGAGTTTTCTATTTCCGTGTTATTCATGAAGCAACTCTGTGAATGAATGCCCAGAGTATGGCACAAACAAAGGTGAAAGGATGACAACATATGAAGAAAGAGTCTGTGTTTGCTCCTGCTTCTGGCCACCTCTCATTGACAGGAACTTGAAGCTTCTAATTATTCTAGAACAACATGCAGCTACAAAAATACCTGGAACTGTAAAGCACTGCCATTGTGACCAAATGTTAATGTTTTACATAAAGATGGGCCGAGATGGTTTGGGCATGTGGCGAAAATGGAGGGGAACAATTGGGTCAAGAGATGTATGCATCTGAACGTGAGGGGAGGGAAGCCAAGGGTAGGTCAAGAATGGCATGGGGTGAGGTTGTTAGAAATGATACCAGAGTTAAGAACCTGACAAGAGAGGCTGTAAAATTTCTAGCAACAGGGAGAACTGCCATCAGGTAATTGCAGTTAACTGATGCAAGTGTGAAAAATGGCCAGAAAAAGGTGATGATGAACTAGTTATCAGTTTTTCTTAACGTTTTTTAATTAATATAAGAAAATATTTCAGTCCCACATTAATTTTTTTAAAAAGGTTTTCAACCCTTTCTGCAGGTACAAAATATTTAATTCTGAACCTCCTTTGGCAGGTTGAGAAAAAGGACCCCCCTCCCTCCCCGAGACAGGAAGAGTGAGGTACAATATATATTATGCCCATAAAACAATTATCTATAAAAAAATAAAAAATAAATCTGAAGAAATTAAGTTTTATGTGAATGGGCTTGCAACATAATAGGTGTGACAAAAATAAGAAACATTCCAAATAAAATGATAATTAAGAACTAAAAATATATACCATACAGTACAAGACTATAACTGCACTATGAACCACCTCAGAAGACACAACATTTAAAGACACTGGTATATTACTGGACAAGTAGAATGCTTGATGCTTACTTCTGAACATATTGACACGTGAACAAGGGATCCCCATCATTTCAGATATATTTTGGATGGCCTGGTAACCTGAGTAACCTTCTGTAAGCTGTGTTTCCACGATCTTCTCCAATTCTTCGCGGAAAATGGTAGAATTCATGATGTTCTCCACACGTTTCCGGCGTTCCATTTCCTGCAATTATGTCATACTGTAGTTTTTACACAGTTTTAATTTCTGGAATAAACCTGTCAGATGAATGTAAAATGGAGAGTCCAGAACCAGATGAACATTTCTTTGTCAATATTGTTCTAATAATTAATCAAACTGCAAGCCTCTGACAAGTATACACACTATTAATTTTTAAATATAAGTTTGGGTGAAAATGTCTCAATACCATAATAACACAACAATTTTAACACATTCATTTCTGGTTACATGCTCAGATTTTAAATAATACAAAGTATCATGTTTATACTAATGATTTACGGAGTTCACAAAGAAAGAAGTAAAGTGGTGTCATATCTGGACTATGTTGGGACACTCTTTATCAATCGATGACACCGTCTTCCTCAGAGGAACCTTCTCAACAAAAAATTCTAAATGAACATAATAATTCCTCTGACTAAACTACTGAAGTACCCTGTATAGTATACAGTACAGTACTTAAATCATCATTAAGGCTTATTTTTCCTTGACAACCAAAAGATACGGTACTGTATTAAGAGCATCTAGGTAGTTTCTTGGTTCACTTCCTTCATTCTATACAGTATTCTTGTATACATGCAACTATGTTACTAAGACACTAAAACATTTTAAGCATTTCAAGGTACTGTACTGTATAAACACTGCTGTCATCTTATCAATAATCACCTGTATTTGGTGAATTATTGTACAGAACTTCCTTAAGTTATACTGTAATACACTAATTATAATCCTAAAGATTTAAGTACAACCAAATTATGATATAAATATCAATATCTTCACTTGTCAATAAGAAAATAAAAATGTCAATAATGCATCCAAATAATATAAAAGTTATTGTAATATTCTAAAAAATCAAATTAACGAAATCTACAAACACTCTAGTTACTATAAAACCCAAGAAGGGCATTTAATTTCATGGAGACAACCAAAATGTTTACTGTACACTAAAGTTTGGCATTTCTCTAAACGGTTCTCGAGTGTGACGACAGAACAATTAACTTTTTTGTAAAAAAAATTCTGTAAATCCAATGATTTAAGTTTCTCTTTAACTACATGGAATTACTTCCAGGTATTATCCACCTCTTAACCAGTTGTACAAAACTAAAAATATCAGAAAATGTCACTTCTAACTGACCAGTTTATAAGCTACAAAATGTACTGTACAGGAAGTCTATGGGAGCTTGACTCAGCCTTTGCATCTTCAACGAATAGAAGAAGTTTCCTTTATTTTTTTTCAGTGTTAAGTAGCAAATCAAGTACAGTAAAGCACAGTAATTACTAATGACACACGGTGATCATAATAACTAACCTTCATATCTTGGTCAATATCGGGAGGTCTCATCTTTTCTCGCTCCAGTTCCTCCTCAGTCATGAGACGCACCTCCTCCTCCTGTGTAGCTGCACCATTGACGCCATTAGCTGGCTGCTGATCCACCCCTTCACTCATCTTGGGGCTTCACCTGAAACCAAGAATATGACACATTAAATACTTGTAAAATGTGGAAGATATTGCTTACACAGCTCTTCACATACTGTATTAAGCTAAAAAAGAAGTACAGTAAACCCCCGCTTTACGCGGTCCCACTTTACGCATTTCCACGTTTACGAGGTACCGTGCAGAACACGGAATGCTCGCTTTCTGCGGTGTGTGTGTGCCCTTTTACGCGGAGAGCGGCGCGAGCAGGGTGCGCACAAGGTCGCCCAGTCATCAAAACATTACCGAGTTCTTCACCAGCCACCCACCACAGCCGGCCCAAGTCAGTGATAATGATAGTGAGGATATGGACTTATATGGACTTTGAGGGGGTTTGACAAAGAGGCCCTGCAAGCCTCTGTGGTGGATAGTGATACAATTGATACAGGTGAGGGCCAATAATCTGCCCTCTGCCTCGGAACCAACCCCCCATCCCCGTGTGCCCAGCCATCTTTTCTACTAATGTAAGTGTTAAAAAACCTAATATTATTGATATTTCTCTTAATTATTAATTGTGTGTGCATACCATCATAAAATTAAGAAGTTATTTCTACTACAACGTAGGTATTGTGTCTGAAAAAGTGGAGTTTGGGGATCGGCCTAGTTTCCATTTCAATTAATCCCATATGTTATGTTGTTCACTTTATGCGTTTCTCACTTTAAGCGGGCCGCCGTGGGTTCAATTGACCACATAAAGTGAGGGTTCACTACATACCATATGCAATCCCAGAATACAGTATAAAAGTTCCATTAACATACAATAGATTATATCCAGGTTTGACACCAGTTGAATATCAGATAACAATCTTAAGGATATTGTACTCTGAAGAGTCAATTACATAAATAGCACAGTACAATACAAGTGTTTTAAAAATATATAACTTTTGACAAATATAAGACAACTAAATACAGTACAGTTCAGTATACAGGACTAATTTGCAAACAGACACACTAAGTCTCCCACAAATTGTTCAGAAAACCTGAGCAATCAAGTGTATATATATATATATATATATATATATATATATATATATATATATATATATATATATATATATATATATATATATATATATATATATATATATATATATATATATATATATATATATATATATATATATATATATATATATATATATATATATATATATATATATATATATATATATATATATATATATATACATACAGGTATATACAGCCTCTCCTCGACTTACGACGGGGTTCCGTCCCGACGACCAGGTCGTAAGTCGATTTGATCTTAAGTCGAAAAGGCAAAAATAATACTGTACATAGAAATTCTAAAATGAAATACAGTACAGTAGAAATAATTGTAACTTGGTAAACGTCATCCCTAACAAGCCACACTCCTCCCGGCTGCCACACTTCCATCAATCTTGTTTCCTTATGTTTTCTTTAACCATTAGTATATCTAATCATTTGTTTTTATTCTGCTTTTGTTGTCCTCGTCTCTCAAAACTACGCCGTGTGGTACTCGTGCTGCAAGACCTTATATCCGTCCTTCACATTTCTTAGCAACTATACATATTGTTATTCATAGCTACTCAATACTTCGACTAATGCCCCACAAACTGTTAATTTCACAGCACAGTAAATTAATAAATGTATACAGTACAATCATTTGAAACCAACGCGGGGGGCCTATAACAGGTTGCAAATGTAAATTGTCCTTTAGAGTGGGGAGGGGAGGTGGTTGGTTAGTCGCAAATTTTTATCAACAACGTTAGTTACTTTTATATACTGAACAGTATTACAGTACTGTACATGGAGCTCATAAAACGCTAGATCGATTTTAAACGAGTATAATACTGTATCATGTCTTGGAGTAAACGCAACGCTACGCATCATATCACCACCATCAAGGTTATGGGAAATGTCTCGCAGGTGCACACGTTACCTAGCGTGCAGGTACGTGTGTACGTGGGAATTGTTCATGACAGTAGAAAGTAATCACAGGTAGAGAAGCTAAATAAACAGGTGTGATTATTAAATATTATATCATGTGAAGATCTTGGACACTTTCTTTTATAAGGGCCAAACAGGGAAGGAGACCCACTGTCGACAGGTGGTTAAACAACAGGAGAGGAAGGGGCGCCCACACTGATGACATCACTATTCAGCAGAGTACACCACGTGAGCTCAAACAACCGTGAGATGGGGGCCAAGTGTCTAGCAAAAGGTGTAAAATGACTATAATTACCTACTGTATCCACTGGACGTTCTGCGCACCTCGCCGTAACCACCACACAAGTGACTTCACCCTGACATTCCCAGGAACAGTGATTAGCCGGTTAATTTTGTTCTTTACCTTAATTTAAATACTGTACAACAGAAACTTTTTTAATGACGGACACATAGTCACCCTATTATTCAATAAGCATTGTTATTAATTTTGAAACGGTAATAATCACTGAAGTGTTTAAGAAGAGGAAAGTGAGTGTGTCATGTACAGAACGTTTAACTCGCTTATAGCAAGACGCACGTGACAGCCTCTACTCAACACCTTGACACTATTTTATTTCCACGCTTTTACTTTAGCAGTTATGATACTTCCTCCCTAAGTCATTATAAACAATTAGGATACAGCAACTGGAGTCATTTTGAGTACGGTGTAGTATTGGAGATACGTGATATAAACCAGGAAAAGGTGTGATAAAGGAGGAAGATACATTAAGGCAACAACTGGGACAAGGGAACAATGTGATGCAGCAAAGGCATGTCCGGTGTGGTCTGGTGGTAGGTAACATGAGGACGCCCACACAAAATTCCATACTTTTGTTATCCCTTACTTACACCTTCTGCTGTAGTCTTTATACACCATGAATTCAATATTTGTCGCTTATTCCCTCGCACTAGTATACTGTAGTACGGAAATAATAAGAGATGTTTGATAATATTCTGAAAACAAAATTGGTCTCACAGCACTATAATATAGCACAGTGGCAAACATTTAATTAGCCTCCAGAAAATCTTGGAGACCGACTGAGTGAACAAGTAGCGTGGGCGTGTCCGCCACCCTCACCGAATCCAGGAAAAAAGGTCAAAAGAAAAGTGTCAGATAAAAAGGCACGGAAAAAAAAACTTAACCTAACCTACGTGCAATGCCATCATATATATATTGTGTTGTCAATGTGACCAAGTCATGTGACTTTTTCCTGTGGACTTTATTTCCGTCCACCCCCTCACCACAGCCGTCCACAAGAGCCTCCCGAACAGACACTCAGGTCGTCACCACACTAATGTTGAAAGGGATGTTAATCCCTTTCAACAACCAGAGCCTCCCTACGTGAACCCCGGGACACCCTGACAGAGTGCGGGGCATGTGAGGTGCTGCTTGGTCCCTCAAGTGCTGCTGCTACTTGAGTCACACACACACACACACACAAGTGAGTGTCCCTAACATCATATGTCCGCTCCTTCTAGTACCCACCTCCTCTTCACCATCAACACTCAAGTCCTGTTGTAGTTTTAACTTTCACGTTCTTACACCGTGATAATAAACTTTCAATGATAATACTATAAATCTGTTATCATCAATTGCAGGTATATAACGACTGATGTAAGATGCAGGTCATTGTCTTAAGGCGGGCGAGCATGATCAAGTACGAGAACCAGTGTAGCAAAATGTATTTCTAGCAGCTGATGTGTGCATCAATCACTGCCATGCCAACAGCCCTCAATACACTCCTACCTCTCTCACCCCCACTACCGCTCCTCGACCAGAAACCCTCAGTCACCATTGCCTTTAACTGACGGCCGAGTTTCTCCCAGCGACGCTCAATAACCTGAGAAGCCACAGCCACGGTCACACCACAGCACCTCACGGCCATCCCCTCCCACTAACCTATACACCGTGAACACTGAGTCACAAGCAGGGTCACTGTACCTATCACTTATTATTTTTTTTTAACTGCAAATCATCCAACAAGTGCCACAGTTACCGATACACTGTGCTGTGTGGCGGGCGGAAGTCTTATACAGACACTCATATTTTTGCTCTAAACCAATATATTCACGGGTTATATGAGACTGCACTGATCAACGTTTTCACGCTGGCTACTGGATTTCACAGTTTATTTACAGAAACCAAGTGTAATTTTTTATACCTTTTGTGCAAAATACATTTTTTTTAGTTTTAAGATCACTTCACGAGACTAACACGGGAGGATTGTGTCACCAGTCCGTGTAGTGCCTGAAGGTGCTTTTGAAATACTCATGTTACTACTGCACTTAGGACTTCTAACTTCAATCCCCTGAAACAGCAGATAATACCAAGAGCATCACCACTTGATACAGTAATAATGTTTCCCAATCAATTCCCCATGGTGTCCATCTCGCTAAAGACACAAGTAAACAAGTACACACCCAGTAGACTCGCGGTGCTGAGTACAGTACAGTGAAGCGTGACCTTCCCGTATCGTTCGTGAATGGCCTGTTTCAACAGCTGGCCAGAGCAGGGCTCTCATGTTCAGTAAGTGCCCCCCCCCCCCACTCCTCAAACGGCTCTTACTGACTTTAACTTTGTTCCACAGTTACTGCCGACCTCCTCTCCTCTCACCACATCCATAAACAACATTAAGTAAGAAATAGGTGACCTCCTTGCTGTGCCACATTCATAATCTCAATTACACAGTCTTCACGGGAATGGACAGACGGTACAGTGTGTCTACGTAATGTTCTTCTGCGTAGGTAAGTACTTTTTGCACGATGTGACAAGACTCATCCTACTGGGGTGTGGCGCATGTGGCCCATAAACTGTAGCCACACTCACCTAACACACTTGCTTCGTCCCCTTGACCCAGCGCAGAGCCTGTTGCACCGCATTACCCACTACGACACCTGAGACACACCACTACCACTCACTCACCTTAATCCCAAAACCAACCATGAGCTTATAACACTACTGCTGACGGAGGACTAAGGCGGTGCACGAGTAATGAGTGACAAATGTAACTCGTGTTTCCATCTATCCTACACATTTATCACTTGGTAATTATCAAGGATGAGCCCAAAAACCGGACAACTCTCCAACTGCATCGGTATATGGATTAACATGTAAGGTTCCCATTACGCCTGGGTAAACGGAACTAAAGAAACTTGCCCGAAGATCGAACCCGGAGTCACTCACTTGCGTGGCGAGTATGTTGACCACTACACCATTAAGTGCAACGTTTGGAACCCATTCACAGCTGGGAGAACTTGAGTGCCCCAGGCGCGAACCAGCGACCTTTGGCGGGAGCCCAACACTGTTTCCACTCAGGCGCTACACCTGCCCAGGTAACGCTGCCACTTATTTTACACAGAGTCGAGAACCGTGGTGGGTGGGTGGGTGTGTGGGTGGGTGTGTGTGTGTGTGTGTGTACAGAAGGTATCACGAGCAGAACTGAAAGCCTACTATCATCGCCTTGAGAAACTTACACGGTAAATATAACGGCAAATGGACAGAAACGTTATATACAGTACTGAACATAAAAGCAAAATCACTTCTACTACTATTTTCCAACAACCTCGCTACACTGATTTTTCAGTTCTGCTAAACATGAAAAAACACCTAGTAGACATGGGCTCCAAGTGTAGGCATTTTGAGGGTAATTCTTCACTCAGACTACAGCAGTCGTTGTGAGGTGGACGGGTGTTGCCGCCGATGACCCAATACCAGGCCTTCTGTTAACTTCAAACAAATGCAAGTATTTGTGAGGCTGTACCTTGGGTGTGGGGTGGTACTCTCACCACCATTCTTCCTTCATCAACTTCCTGGCAAAGGTATAATACAGCCATCAGTGCTGTGACCAGGAGCATGTCCGAGCCCCCACCATGTACATCTCCCATACTACGGACATCAACCCATAACCTAGATTACAAATTCACCCAGCTGGTGGTGGTAGACGACCCTCAACAGGCCTGGTTGAGGGCAAGTAGCACAACTGGAAAAAGTACTCAAGAATATTACATGTTACAACTTACAAGGGACATAATTGTACAAAATTAACTAACCTTCAAAACAATAAAATGAAAATTACAAAATACCAGACCTGAAACATATTCATGAAAAAAAAAACAATCCTCAAACAGCCATCGTCCTCTGTAAGCTAAAGTTACGTATACAGCTAAAACTTATAACAATGTAGCTAGCCAGCCAAGATTTGACTACGCGGATTTGTAACCACGGAACAGTGACACCTTGGCTGTAGTCGGCGCCCAGTCTGCGTCAACAAGTGGTAGCTCAGGCAGTACTAGAGGACAATGGGGATGAAGTATGTTAAGTAGCTACACTCCAGGTCAGTTATTATGGTATATACATTTATTTATTTTTAACTATTTATTGTTTTTTTATGAATCGAGTTTCAGCAAAAATTTTCACATTTATTGTTGCCTACTGTGGCACACCTGGCACTGAACATCATCTCATTAGTGGCACACCTGGCACTGAACATCATCTCATTAGTGGCACACCTGGCACTGAACATCATCTCATTAGTGGCACACCTGGCACTGAACATCATCTCATTAGTGGCACACCTGGCACTGAACATCATCTCATTAGTGGCACACCTGGCACTGAACATCATCTCATTAGTGGCACACCTGGCACTGAACATCATCTCATTAGTGGCACACCTGGCACTGAACATCATCTCATTAGTGGCACACCTGACACTGAACATCACCTCATTAATGACAAACCTGGCACTGAACATCACCTCATTAGTGTCACTAAACATCCTCATTAGTGGCACACCTGACACTGAACATCACCTCATTAATGACACACCTGACACTGAACATCACCTCATTAATGACACACCTGACACTGAACATCACCTCATTAATGACACACCTGACACTGAACATCACCTCATTAGTGGCACACCTGACACTGAACATTAACAGAGCCAACTATCACCAGACAGCCAGGTTCCGACAACGAGTATAACGACAGTCAGAAAAAAAGATTAAGTAAGTAGCAGTGTCAGTATACAGCACACCGGCACTCAAGGGTAAACATAACCCAGATAAAGTAACCACCAGGGGGAAAATCCACTTACTCGGGGATGGCTACTTAGTCACTTAGCAAGAACGGACCACTTACCAGGAACGGACACGTACATTATCTTAGAGTGTACTGTACCTTAACTCTACCCTGTACATTCCACCGAGAGAGAGAGAGAGAGAGAGAGAGAGTACAGTGTGATGTGTGTGGCGACGACGATGCAGCCGGGGAGAGAATCGGCACACAACCCTCACTACATCAGCGGGGAGATGTCAACAGATAAGGCAGGTGTGGCTGACCGGGGGGGGGAATAGACCACAGCAACACGCGGTGGTGAGGCGGGGAGGTTAAACCAGAGGAGGGGGAATGGAAAGCGGGGATTGAGAAAACAAAGAGAGAGAGAGGCGGATGAAGGGAGGGAGCAAGGAATGAGGTGTGTGTGTGTGGGAGGACTGGTGGAAGATGTTGACAACTTCACGACCACACCTTGCACCCCCTGTCCTCAGAGTCACTCCCACAGCACTACCCCCTCCACCCCCTGGGTGAGACTATCTATGTTGGCTCGGTTACAGTTAAGATGGTCGGGCATCTTGGTTTACATGTTGGCGGGTGTCCTGTCCTACACCACACACCACCGACAACATTTTATAAGTCTGTAACGAGAAAATGATCTGTGACTCAGTGTACCGAAGTGAGGTTAGGTTAGGTTAATTTTAAAGTGAAACCCACCCACCCACCCCCATGCAGTCCTGCTAGTCTAACCGCCAAGTATAATAATTTATTTGATCGTTTTAATATATACTTCCGTCTTAGGTATTGATGTATACAGTAACACCATCTAACACACACAGTATAGGTGGTCATCATAAAGCCTCCGTCTCGCCAACCCTCGTGCCCCCTCACTCCCACAAAAGGACAAACATTTTCAAGCTGGTGGTGGTGTGAAAAGGTGGCTTCAATTGGGTGAATCTAGAGGATGTTTTTGAGGGAGTGATTCGTAGAAGGAGGAGGTGGAGGAGTAAGTGGGGACTGTGTGAGAGAGCGGGTGTGTAGTGATGCTCCATAAACCTAAGTGGAAGTGATTTAGGGTGCGGGCCGCCACAGTGCAGCTCTCAGGGACCTTCAGTTACACGACGTCTCCTTTAACCCCACACACCCAACACACACACACACACACACACACACACACACACACACACACCCAACACACACTACCACACACACACACACACACACACACACACACACACACACACACACACCCAACACACACTACCACACCCAACAGCCTAACACACCCACAAACAAAAACTATCACACCCAAACAAATTCAGTCTAATGTATTCACGACCCAGGCAGGCACTAAAGCATCATCATCACACATCTTTACGTACAAATTACCACATTCAGCCTGATGCCCCGTACGTAATGGACCCAAATGGAGCTACACTACGACTTGAAGACATCATTTTGGTTTAATCGGTGGGTGGCAGTTTATGAGAAGAGAGATTGAGTATCAAGGCGTGAGCACAGATGTAGGCGGGAGGTGTTAAAATGGTTGATATCCGGGTACTGAAGGGGTTGGCAGGGTACCCTTACTTCAGGAGGGGGTGCTGATGGGGAGCAATAGCCGTGTGGGGGTCGCGGTGTAAGAGGGAAGGGAGGGGGGGGGGGTCCATTACTCCCGACTAGTGGTGGCAGAGAACCAAGTGCATCACCCTCGCGGTCACAGGTTCAACTGCACTCACCAAGTCACCACCCCCCCTTACACACACACTATACCGCTTCACCCTATAACTGGCCAAACTTCCACTGCACTAGTCTCCAACAAGCTAATTAATACGTGGTCTACAGTCCGTTTCACATTCAAACAAACTAGAAACACTCGGTTTACTCCAACACAAAATTAATGCGAACGCCTAGTGGAATTAACCAATAATTTATGAGGAAGAGTGACAGCTGAACCAACACTCCCCTCAGCATCCAAAACAAATGAGTCAGAGCGGCCTTGTTCCGTGGCGTGCACCGGGGAGGTTGAGCCCGGGCAGGAAGGGGAGGGGTGTGAGGTTGGTGTAGGTGTGCATGAGGCAGGTGTTGACGCGACCCGCCACGTGTAGTAACCTACACATCCTCACTACACACACTCGCTCCCTACCATCTGTTATCTTATCATCTCTTGACAGTTACTATTACTTACTGACTGACGCTACACCGAGCCTCCCACTCATTACCTCTCACGCACACTACCACCTGTTCACCACTCACACTACACAATTGACCTCAGAACCTTAGTCACACAATCATTATAATTACCTCCATCTGTCACAACAAGGATCACGACGTACAATAATGCAGGATTATCCAGTATATGTACACTTGTGATGAGAGAGACCGAAGGAAACTGTAGCAGATGGGACAGTAGAATGGGGAGACAACCAGGGATTCATGGTGAACACAGTGTGGAGTTGTGAGGGAGGCTGACACCACCGCACAACGGTGAGTCACCGCCACGCACCGCTGCTCTCCACGGCCCTGATGCTGCTGATGGAGCAGCCTCTGCTCCACCAATCATCACATAATGACATACACCTTCATACAGCCCACCTACATACACATACACGCTACCTTTACTTATCACCATTTTCTGCCACTTTACCCTATAGGCGAGGCCATAATGACAGCGGGGCAGGGAAGGATGTGATGAATACTGCCGTTATCCCAGCCACGCACGATCCCACCCGGGTATACAAACATATTTCTGTTAAATAAAAGGGAGAGGAGGGGGGCGTGGGGGGAAGCAAAGTTAGCATGTGCAGGCGTTGGGAACATGTGCCATCCACAAGACATTAACTTCTCATGTTTCCCTTCTGAAGCCCTGTTATGCTTTACCCTCCATCTGAGAAAGGGCGTTAAGGGGTGTCCTATAAACTAAACTCCCGCGCTTGTGCCGAGGAAAATCTAAGCTCTGACATATACTCGACTAAGTACGAAGAGATACCTTAGTTGATACTGAAACAGTTTAATTATCGCAAACACAAAAAAAAGGGACATGAGACTGAAACCGCATTGACGATGGCCTAATGGAAGAACAACAAGTGGGCTGGACTAGCAGGTAACTTTAGTGGAGACGAGGTAACACACCACACCACCGTCGTCACATATCAAAACCAGAAGGGGGCAAGGGAGACCCGCACCACTGTTTTAGAGCGGTGCAGTACGATGGTCGAGATACGTTACGGCAGGGTCATGTGGAATAGAAAACAAGCGATAATCTCACGACACGTTTACGTATTGGTTGGGTTAGGTTAGTCTTCACCCGACGTTTCATATTATTTCTGACACTTGGGGTTTCGATACTTTTGGGGGGACTGGCTGTACAGTACATGTAAGTGGGCCAAAAATAAAGAAATGATTTTAAGAGCATGAAAAGAAACGACCAAAACATTATTGTCCATTTACATCATGTAGGAGAGAATGGCGCAGGGAACAGCAGCAAAGTGGAGAGAGACAAGATACAGAGCCAACGAGAGAGAGAGAGAGAGAGAGAGAGAGAGAGAGAGAGAGAGAGACACACACACTTGCTGTTGGAGGAGGTCCCAGGGGCCACACACGACCCTCGCCATCCATCATCACCAAAACACTCAACAAGTACACTACGCCATCTCGTTCTCACGCCTAGGCTCATCCATTGTTCAATATTTCATTACGTTCTCATGTTGCTCATATTATCACACAAATGCCAGATTCTTTGGGTAGGTTTCGTCTCCACAGACCAGTAGTGTCAGCACCCAGACCAATACCCAGTAACATGACCCTCATACTAAGGTCGTCTTCCCACATGTCCACCCACTGCCTTCCATCCCTCCTCATGAAACAAATCCCGATAAAAACTAACACTAAAAATGTACAAAAAAAAAGAGTATAAATAAAGAACACTGATTTAAATACTACACATAAATGGCGGCATTATGAGTAGCTAGGGAGAGGGTGATTGTTGAGTGACCGAGGGGGGGTGGGAAGTCATAATGAGGGTGTGCCTGTAGTGTACTATGTTGGGAGCGGTCGGCCACCTCCTGGGAACCTACCCCATTACCTTCCCCTTCACTACCCTCCCTCCTAATTATAAAAAAAAAAAAAACTTCCTACACACCCCTTTCCATTCCTCTCCTGCCAAGCACACTGCATCTGGGCCACCATTGTTTCCAGCACCAAATCCCCTCGTCACCACGCCCCGAGCACAATGAGCACCTCCGTTCCCACTCCTACCTCACCATTAACCCCTCAACGTTCTAATTAATACATCAATAATGAGAGAGAGAGAGAGAGAGAGAGAGAGAGAGAGAGAGAGAGAGAGAGAGAGAGAGAGAGAGAGAGAGAGAGAGAGAGAGAGAGAGACCAATCGCTACAAGAACAACCTCATTCCAACCAATTTCACTTGTGTACTATAACTGTGCTGAAATTCCTTGACACATTTACATATTTTCAGATTATGGCGGCTATACTTGTTAATAAACCGTTAATTACTCTCACACACACCTAACGGCCACCATAACTACAGGTGATTATGACAGAGGAAGTAAGTTCTCCTCATTGTTCTTGTTAGCTTCGTGCAGGGTCAAATAATCTCTCTCTCTCTCTCTCTTCAACACTACCCACCTAAAATGCCTCCAATAAACAAACCCCTTGGTCGTGGACGGGAATGGTTATGTGTTGGGTCCACACACACACACACACACACACACACACACACACACACACACACACACACACACACACACACACACACACACACTTTGGAAATTTAGAATGTTGGCGCACGTCTTCCTGTACGTGGTGTTAAATAGTAATAAAAAAGACCAGGAAAAATAACCCTCAATATGGCTTGGTTGAAAGGAACACACACACACACACACACACACACACACACACACACACACACACACACACACACACACACACACACAAACCAGAAGAGAATGTGTGAGTGTGTATAAGAATGGGGTTGCATCAGGGCCGGCGTGAGAGAACCAGCGTTATCAATTAAAAGCATTAAGCGTCCACCACCCAGGCTATACACGGGGGGGCCTCAAATAGCGGGCGGGGTGTGTTGGGGAGAGGGGGTGTGTTGGAGAGAGCGGAGGGGGCGAGTTATAGGGAGCGGAGGGGCAGTGTTGGAGGGGAGTGGAAGGGAGGATGAGTCCCTAAAGAGGAGGGAGGAAGGTGTGCCGGAGGGAGATGTGTCTGTGAAGGGGAAGGGTGGGGACACTAGGGGAAGGGAGGAGTGGAGACAACACAGACCTTCAGTTTCTGTACATACTGAACCTACTGTCATAATCGGGGACATGAATACTAACCCCCAAGAATGTGGGTGACCGCATCTCCACTAACACCACTGGACCGAGACTGAATGCACAATTTAAATGCATTGGTCGCCAAGCATATCACATCTAATTTTGTAAAATTTAATTAACACACAAAAAAATCTAATTTTGAGTAGTTTCATGTTTGTTGTTTTTCCTTAAATCACTTCAACATTAACCTGACGCCTATGAGTGGTTTAACTCTACTGTAGTTGTCCTTTAAGACTGACAACAAATAAGTTATGTTCCCTACTTTAAATGTCTTGGTGTTTGCTCCCCGCACCTCACACATTGTTTAACAGAGAGGCTTTAAAGCAGCAGCAAGGTACAGTATAAAGCTAACTATTGTGCTATTACCAAAATCGTCAATTTGATGTACTGTATTTTATTCAGTTTACATAAATATACCTAATAGATTACCGCGTTCTGCACCAGTCTTGGCCCTTCAACACGAGAACAGTTTATTGACGACCTTGAGAACATGCAAAACGAAAACCACAGAATTATTCTAAGTTATCTCACAAAAACTAAAGAATTAATTGAATTTGGGAAACCGGTATACCGATACCCAGTGTTAAAGGGAACATAATTAAATCTGACCTCATGAGAGCACTGAGGATTGTGCTTAGTGGATCCTGGAAACAAGGTCACCATACCACTGCTGGAACACATTAGTCCAGCAACCGGTGAACCATAGTACACACACCCAGATAACAGCTACATGTTATGGTGGTTGGTTGAGTACACCAGTGAGGGACAGCGCTACTCTCAGCTATTGTAATGTCTTTAACATCTCATCACCCACTTATTACCGGTTTCTATACAGTGTTTACCCTCAGTTCACTGCTAAAGCAAGCCCTTGGAAATATCTACAGGTATACTGTCTGCTCTCTCAACGTTGTCTTTGGGAGGGCTGAGTGTTGGTGTTGTGACTCAGCCTCAAGGAAACGAACAACGGAGTAATTGAACATTTAATCTACAAACTGAACAGCTTGTTAAGCTCGTTGTTGCCCTAAAATTTGTTGGTCAGAACCAGAGATACTGTAATCATTTGACTCCCTACCCTGAACACTCTCAGCTCGGAATGTCACTTGTCCCAGGAGATAGACTCCTACGTAAGCTGCTCACCGGCTAGGCATGGGGTGCACAATAAAGTAGCTGCACCCAGTAAGGAAATTTAAAAATGAAACTTTCACTGACGGCGACACATGCTGCTTAACTAACACCTCCACTGTAAACCTCAACCTTTATTAATATTCAAAACACAACATATGCATAGAGATGGTTTTCTACTAAGTCAAGTCTATCATTTACCCTGAATATGCCAGCCTTATCAGTGGATGATCCTGCCCCTGTACAGCACAACACCAATACTATAAAGTGGACCAACCACCACCACCCGTCTCCGCCACCATGGTCACCTAACCTTATGACCCACTGTGTTAAACTGCCAGTGTTCACTGGCCCATACTGCTGCTGCTAATCCTACAATGATAAAAACAATCATCAGTAATACATACATACATAGATACATACAAACACACACACACACATATACATAGTGTGTGTGTGTTTGTGTCGCTAAATGGGTAAAGAAAAAGTGTACCCTATAAATGCCATTAGGAAGGTAAGGAGCGGCTCTTAGTTAAGGCAACACCAGCTTCTAAATTTACAAAGATATAAATATTCTTTCATATTTAACTCACATATGATGAATCACAATCCCACTGGTTAACTTAACATTGAGGGAAAATTTGACAGGAAACACATTCCAGAGCAAACCACCAACATGCACTAAAATATCCCCTTGACCGAGCATTCACCTGTCCTTCCTAAGCTCAACTATATGACACACACACACACACACACACACACACACACACACATCTTGTGACTTACTGTAATTACAATAAACGAAATTCAAAATGTCAAACCATGGACGCGATTCATCCACCTTTAACTTCGTCCCATTGAGGATGATGAATGGCTGGAAAATTCTGACCAATCTCAGCTTCTCGATGCCATTACCATGGAAACGCACTCTACTGCCATGACAGCCAGACGAACTTTATTACCTACGTGTCCTTATTGTGTCAACACTTTTACACATTCCTTAGTAATGAATACTTTATATCATAGCAGGTAATTACAAGCCAGCATAATGGTGGGAAAACACTCGAGCGTTACTAAGTAGGACACGTGGGAAGGGATGTGCGTCCTCTGGCGCGTGATGGTGAAAGTAGGAGCTCCTAATATAGAAGTTGACAATACTTATGACACAGCTTCATCTTCAGCAGAAAAAATACAGTGTAACAACTAGTCTGTAATTTGTAACTTAAGATAACGCAATGCTCTTATATATTCCCTAAAACCCCAAATTCCCCAATACAGGACAGTACAGTGTAAGTTTAACAGTGGGTTGCCACAACAGACACCGTGTAAGCCAAACTTCCTCAGACAAGACTGATATGATTGATTCACAGTAAGACGAAGCTATAGCCACGGTTTACCACGTGTTTCTAACTGACGAGAAAAAAGAGCCATGATCACGTGGCTGTGAAAACCTGCCTCTAGCCCCACACACTGCCAGCACCTTATATAAGTTTTAATTTCCGTGATCACATGGAGAAGCCACGTGTTAACATTTATCACACATGGCTCTGTTCAGGATGTGTCTCACTCATCAGACCCATGAAGGGAACGGTGTATCCAGCATCACAAGACACAATTCTTACCTGTAATATCTCCAGTTTATTACCTCAACATCTTATCAGGACTTTTCTTCCTGGGTGGGTCGATCAATACCACTGATCCACTGAGACAACAAGATCACCTAACTCGCTTAACACTTCACCATGCCTTTAAGGATTCCCGCTCTTGATTTCCTAGACTGAATAACGACGAGTTTATACTAAATAATAACCACACAAAGTTAATGACTATTGAGGATTATCGTAATTGTCATCTTCAGTGTGGAAGAAAAATAACAATGGGTCAGGAAAGCTAAGTAATTACTGATCACCGTGATATTGAAGTGCTTGGTATAGTGACGCATGAGGTTACGTGGCCCCTCCCCCAGTATTGTGTATAGTGACGCATGAGGTGGTGGCCCCTTCCCCAGTATTGTGTATAGTGACGCATGAGGTGACGTGGCCCCTCCCCCAGTATTGTGTATAGTGACGCATGAGGTGACGTGGCCCCTCCCCCAGTATTGTGTATAGTGACGTGAGGTGAAGTGGCCCCACCCCCAGTATTGTGTAGTGACGCATGAGGTGACGTGGCCCCTCCCCCAGTATTGTGTATAGTGACGCATGTGACGTGGCCCCTCCCCCAGTATTGTGTATAGTGACGTGAGGTGAAGTGGCCCCACCCCCAGTATTGTGTAGTGACGCATGAGGTGACGTGGCCCCTCCCCCAGTATTGTGTATAGTGACGCATGAGGTGACGTGGCCCCTCCCCCAGTATTGTCAACACTTGAGTGAGGTGAGACGGCAGTAACACACACCCCACCACCACCAGTAATGCTCAACTTAACGTCACACTGCCACACTTTCTCCTGCACTAACCTTCCCTGAACACACACACACAGCTATAAGCAAAGTCAATCGCGTGCAGCCCCGCCTTAAATAACTAACACAGGCTACAATTATTCAGCAACATTCATCCACTGTTAGATACTATAGTTCACAATATTATCTGGACTTAACATGTGCAGCAAACATAGTAAAAACCTATGTGGTAAAAGTAATAGAGTTGTTTTTCAATGTTGCATCCACTATCTGGCACAGTATACAGCTACCTGGCGACGTGTACAGCATGTGATGGGTTTAATTAATAAGCCATACTTCCAGGCACCCAGTCAAGACACAACCAATCGTATGCATTTAAGAAACCATCAGCACAACAATTTGTATACTGGACACACAAGAGCTCGCCAGGTCACGTACAACACCACCTCATCAACAACCACTATTCTCCCTGCCTCCCTCCCAACTGACTCACCGTCCTCCGTCCTCCCTCACCCCTCTCCCTCTCTAGCCCTGGGTCGTATCATAAGAGTGTCGCTGTTAATGGCTGCTCGAGAAACGTTGCATTACCAATTTGTTAAAGAGTTAAGTGACCCGTCAAATCCCACCTGATCGGATACAGTGAAACTTCCATATAAGGGGATCTCTCTCTCTCTCTCTCTCTCTCTCTCTCTCTCTCTCTCCCTCTCCCTCTCTCTCTCTCTCTCTCTCTCTCTCTCTCTCTCTCTCTCTCTCTCTCTCTCTCTCTCTCTCTCTCCTCTCTCCCTCTCTCTCCCTCTCCTCTCTCTCCCTCTCCCTCTCTCTCTCTCATATAATCCGTTAAATGGAGAAGGTTTCACATCAAATAGACCCTCGATATAACGGACTTTCCCCTCCATATAATCCGTTAAATAATAGGTTTCCCTGTACTCCCTACGGGACCTTTACACCCACTTCAACTCTATTCCCCAGGTCAAAATTAATATGTATAGGAAAAACATATTTACCGGGTAGCAGTAAACAGAGGAACTAACTAACCCTAAGAGTATAACTTAGCCCACCAGCATACAGTTAACCTCACGAGGCCAATAAACTGAAAACTGGTTCATCCATTTCAACCACCTATGGTCCTGCGGCAATGTGTTGAATTCCAGAGGCAAGCAAAGGAACTGATACAAGCAAAGAGGTACTGACACAAGCAAAGGCATGGATACAAGCAAAGGCACTGATACAAGCAAAGGCACTGATACAAGCAAAGGTACTGATACAAAGGTACAATATCGATATGACAAGTGAACAAAAAAAAGTCGCTAGGGGGGAGGGGGGGTTATTAAGGTACCTGGGCGGCAATAAACACGGCGACACACACACTACATGTTTTTCTACCTCGCTAAGTTATGTCTGGCTACGGCGACACACTGTCTCCACCATCACTATTTTACCAAACACTTACCCCCCACCCCACACACACACCTGACAACACTCCTCTAATCCTGCCTGAATTGATACTTATAATCAAGACAATTTAACTTCTGCAGGGTGAGGAAAGCAATGAAATAACGAGTATCAAACTTGGTAAAACTCCATAAAGCCAGCGACATTTAATTCATTCACATAGCGTGCAGGGAGCCTTATATATCAGCAAATTATGTGTCATTATTCTTTACGAGGCAACAGTAGTAATTTTTGAAATAGCCAGGTGTTGATATGTATTTAAAGAGACAGGTAGGTAGGTGGTGGAGGATAGAAGTAACACTGGCATCAGGAGCACCATGGGCGGGGTTCACAACACTATAACCAAAAAACATACAACAACACTCAAACATTCCGAACCCTTGTAACCCATAAGGGGAAGTTTGTGTAAATAATGGTGAATCTACGACCTCCACACATTAGTACCTTATACTGCCCTCCAACCCATAGAGCGACGACTACCACAGCATGTCCCAGAACTGTGGCGGGAACGAAAAAGTTGTGTAACATAAGGAGTGAGGCACCAGAGGCAACATGTAGCTCTGGTGTTGGCGAGGAGCGTGGCCCCGTGGTGAACTAGCCTCTCACAGCTTGCCGGTGCTGGTGCTTGCAGGGTGCAGTCATGCATGCAACGTCAACCACAGCCGCCGGTCGATCACCTGTGACTACAACCACTAACTACAGGAGGTGCAGCCACAGGTAAGACTCCCTGACCAGCTGTTCCCCCTTGCACCACCTGCTGCCACACCACCTTCAAGTCGCTAACCTCAGTCACACACATGCAAGCTTAAGATCTCCTCGGCACCAACATCCCCAACGCGACCAGCATCATTCATAAACTGAGGTGGAGTAAGGCAGTGGTTGTTGGAGCGGCGACGCCCCTCCCTCCCTCCCCCAGTACCTGCCGTGGCCGCCCAAGACGGAAGACAGCACACAATGGTCGGAGCACACTAGTGTAGCCAGGCGTGCAGGGCACCTCTCACAACGCCACTAACTCAACCCATCAACCTCTATCACTAACTTGTATTACTTTTTTTCGACAAGAACAAAGGAGGATGGTTCGACCCTCAAAGAAACCTGACTCATCTCAAGGTTAACTTACGGATCATCTCACAACCATTGAATATATACGCCTCTCCATCCATTCAGTGTATACAGATGATGTGATGTAATTAACAGTTTCCGCTCAAGCAGACATTCATGACCAGTGCCACCTTTGTCAATGTCCAAATCACAAGCATTTAATATGAACATACTGCAGTATCAGTGTCTGGCCCAAACACATCTATTTTCCTCATGGTTAAAACAGACAACTACATCGACGGTTGAGATACAAGTGCCTCCCGATCCTGTGATTGTGTTATAAAAGATAGTCTCTTTATCCACAAGTTGACTAGAACACCAAGCATCACCTAACACCAGGCCACCAACACGATGAAACACTGTGGCTCCAATTCCTTATGTTTGGATCTCAATAACATGACAGACAAGGGCACGAGAAGGATATAACATGATGGAGTGGAGTGGTGGATGATGTGAAGGAAAAGAGGACGAGATGGTGACGGTGAAGAGGATGACGGGTGAGGATGAAGAGGATGACGGTTGCGAGTGACGGGTCGACACAGCGACCTTCACATGACACTTCCGCCGCGCAACAAACTGATGCTATCATCCTCTCCCACAACCACAGGCCAGCTCCTCTTGCCTCTACCTAAGCCGGATACTTGATGAGGTCATCAGTCATCCTAGACCACACCTTCCTCCAGCAGCATGAGACGGGGGGACTCAGCACACATTACACTACATAAAGTCACGGGTACACAAGGCTGGCCAGTGCTGTGGTGTGGGAGAGAGACATGCATGATCTTTCCCAGAATCATCACACCCTAATAACAGTGTCTCACACCCAGTAATGATCATGATAAACTAGAGACAGTCGTGTAGTGTACTTTACCTGAGCGTCACCTCCCGCTACACACCTGCAATATAGAAACACAACATTAGTCACACTCACAACACCATGTTATTAAACGCAATAATGAATAATATCATAGAGGAAAATAATGACTTGTGAATGGCTTATATCTTGCTGGAGCTTTCTTAGGGTAGTTTGTAGCCTACTACTTTTCCAGCCATGTGTTCTACTGTAAATGTGTTGTTGTAGTAGTAATAATAATAATACACTAATATGAAACCAAATTTTAAGACAGACCCCAGCACACACACACAGCCCCGTATTTACTATAATAAGTACAGAACTACCTAATTACAGGCAGTGTGACCTGGTTTGCTCCTTTTATCATCATCCATTTTCTTATCACTATTTCTAATTACAACACTGTACGGTATACGTGTTCGTTACTGCACACCTCTAGTGTTTGAAGACTGATGACAAATACTGGTACCGTTTTTCATGGTTCAACGACCTTACACTCTCCTATTTCAATCACTAATAAAAAAAATTGTTTTGACCACATGCTGCCAGTACTAGCGCTACCAGGACGCTGCCCTATGCTGCCTGAAGACAATATTATGAGACAAGACAGACTGGCAGGTGGTGGTGGTGGGGGAAGGTTTCAAGCACGGCAGGTTACCTTTTTCCTTAACTGTGTCTTCAAACTGTGGTGATCAGAGAAACGGTTTAGCTCTTTAAGAGAAAAAAAAAAAGCCAAGCTGACTAATATCACCCAAACCCATGACCATCAATATTTACGTCCCATAACTCGGGCTTCTCCAACATGGTAACAACTATCACCAAGCTCTGAGAAAAACAAACTGATAGACTTGACAGTAAGATTAAAAGGTTTTGGTGACAGGGGCAGACGGGTGGTAGGGGGTGTGAACAAGGCGAGTGAAGCAGGTGTTCTGGGGGCGTGCCTGACAGAGGAGGAGGAGGAGGAGGCGTGTGAAGGTTTGGGCGGATCAATCAATGCAGCGTAACACAGGTATACCACACTGCCCCCCCCCCTCTCCTACACATACTGCATTGTGTAATTTCCATCAAACTCTTACTCTTCACCACTTGAATATTATTAGAGTAGTTCAAATCACTGCTGCGTGTGGTCCACTCAGTATGGACACACACACACACACACACACACACACACACACACACACACACACACACACACACACACACACACACACTATTCATTACAAAGGTCAAGAGGCGCGAGTAACAACATGGAATTCTTGAAAGCTCACATCGCAGTATGAGAGAGGATGTGGTTCTCATTTCTCGCTAAAACTTGACGTAATGTATCAGATCACACACACGAAAACTCCTGACTCATCCACGCTGCTGTTGACACTACTATCTATAAACCTAAACTATTTAACACCAGCAGAGTAAAAAAAAAAAAAAACCACTTAATAAAATATAATAATTATCACTCTTGTAGACATGAAAACAAGGCTTATAAAGTAAACAAAAACACAGGAGAGAGAGAGAGAGAGAGAGAGAGAGAGAGAGAGAGAGAGATTGAATGTTTCAGCGGGCAGGTACCTCAAAGGTCTCGCATCACACCACCAACCATCACGCTGGTATTGATCGATGTTGTCTGTCTGTGCCCTTCCCACCACTACCAACTACCATCATCAACACAACACCACTACCATCACCACTGCCTTCACCATCACAATACCACTACAACACCATTACCACCACACCACTACCATCACCACTGCCTTCATCACAATACCACTACAACACCAATACCACCACATCACTACCATCACCAACACCAATCAGATACATCAGTACAAAATACTGGTCGAGTCATCATCTAACCTCATCATAACACATATCACCTAAAGCCTAATTATGAGAAGATAATTGACGTCAAAAAGTACTCCTGTCATATACGAACAGGGGTGTCATCGGTCTCTCCCCCTTCACATCCATTTCAAAACAGACTTGTATTAGCCCGGCAATACAGTTCACTTATGGAGGTGGTGACTGCCTGCAACCTCAACCCTGTGTGTGTGGGGCTGACCTTTCAGTGCACTCTACTAAAGCTCCCTCGCGGCCCACTAATACTGCAATGGAATCCCAAATGAGACCTTCTCGGATACTTCCAATAAATATTCGGGGGGCGGCTGTGGTGCCACTTTGAACCCTCCTTTACTGCCACACACACACACACACACACCTCCAGGGACCCGCTCAACCCTGCCTGGGGCTCTAGGTGGGGTTAAGGTTGAAGGAAGCAGCGTAACACCTTCCGGGAGTCACAGGTTACGGGTCTGCCACATAACTAGTAATTCCCCCACAACCTGCTGCCGGCGGGGGACGATCTTTCCCCACCTATTTCCCCCACTCACCAGTAACTTTCTTCACATTAAGACGGGACCAGTCACGGTTCTGCTGTTTTTGATGGGTGATTAATGGCGTCACAGTCAGTCATGGAGATGCATTTAAAAGTGAAAAGTTTTTTCTTCAAAATTATAGCCAATATGTTAATATTTTCATGGTGCAGTTAAGAGCAATGAGTAATGGGGCAGATGCTGTTCACTTGTGGTGGTTACAAGGAGGGTGAAGACTGAGTCAACAGGGTGGGCGTCGCTCACCTAAACCAGTTGAGGGTGGTGAAGCACAGGCAGCCACCCTACAGTGAAGGAAAATATATATATATATATATATATATATATATATATATATATATATATATATATATATATATATATATATATATATATATATATATATAATTTTTTTCTTCAGAAGCAGCTGTATTCTGTTGGTGCCGGGACACAAGCTACAACCCATCATGTAGTGTACTAGTGAGGCAGGCCCGTATCTTCGCCTTTACTGCTACTTGTTATTCCCAACTTTCACATTGTCAAGTGAACAACAAGACGGGTAGACCGAGCCCCGGCTGCCAACTACACTTGTTTTATTTGTAATGTTATCCTATGATACTCTAAGATTTGCTTCTTTTTGTGTGAGAGAGGGGGAGCATTTAGGGCAAGCGGATAATGTAGTTACCTGCACAACTATACACATACTTACACGCTACAGAGAGAGAGAGTGTGTTACATGACTCCCTGGAGGTACAGTACAGTCTACGGTACAGTACTGGTGCACGGGGAGCCGCCACCGGCCAGCTGTGAGTCCATCATGAGTGGCGGCAGGCGTGACTAATCAATGAGTCGCCATACAACCCCGTAACATGACACCACCCCCCTCCCTCCCCCCTACCACAACGTCACCGCACCTAGCCACCACAACCCCCCACCCCCACTCTCTCCCTCAACCTACGGGACACACTCCTCCCTCGCTCCACCCTTCCTTTGGTCAACAAACCCACCCACCCCCCCAACAATGGTGTTTGCTCGCGAGTAATCATCCTCATCGCCTCAGTACCGTTGAAGCTGACCTCGTGACACTATTAAAACTGGACTAGGACTGTATAGTGTGTCGTTAAATAAGAACTGGTTGATCCGATATATGCATTATTACGTGGAGTACACACACACACACACACACACACACACACACTATCATGACCCAATTGTCAGCTATTAAAACGACAATTACGACTCCTCAAGACACACCAGCAAGTCATGGTTGAGGTAGACGGCCACAAGAGTAAGTTTTTTGATATAATAATGCGAGGCCGCCACCGGGTCTGGGCCTGGCCGCCACCGGGTGTGGGCCTGGCCACCACGTCGCCAGGGTAATAACCGTTCATTCACCACCACCCGCCCCGCCCACTACACCTCCACAGTAGTGTTTCATCTTTTGCCGATTTATTTTATTTTAACTTCTTAGGATATATATATATATATATATATATATGCGCTTTACTGAGATATCATTGCAACGCTGGGGGAAATAATATACGTGAACCTTGAACCAAGTGCTGAAGGTTTGAACACGTTCCAAAACTTTCAGAAATGTTGCGTAATCATGTGTACGATACACATCAACCAAAAAATTACTGTAAACTGCAAACTCAGTGAACAGTGAGACCCATTACCCCAGTGTTACTTCTCGTGCAGGGAGGGCGGGCGGGCGGGACCTCCTGCTTACTGGAGACTATTTACGGGCTCTCTACTGCCGCTGCAAACACTGGGCCACACCTTAATTTTTGGGTCACTCGTTCACCACCATAACAAAGCTAACAAGGATCAACGTGACTCCGTCTACCTCCTGTAAACTCTTACCGTTACTACAGGGACGCCTCGCCTCCATAACAGGTTTTCCGCAGTACGGAGAACAAGGTATACAGTGTCTATGATAAATTTTATTTATATTGATTGAAAAATTAAGAAATGGAAGATCAAAGACAAGAATTTATAAAACCTTTTCACATTTAATAGTTGTAAAAAAATAACTTTACTGTACATGTCTCCGCTAATCAACACGACACATTTAAAGTCCCTCTTTGACTAAAACTATTTGCATTTATTTAAGGAAATTACAGGCCATCAGAATGTATAGAACCAAACTGCTTCCCTCTGAGTTTCAACAAAATCAACAAGAAAAAGGAAGTGTTTCACGGTTGCAATTCTCGAATTCCTGTGACGAAAAAATAAAAGAATGGATAAGAAACCGCAAGTTGCCCCCAGAGGGCACGACATAATTATGACAATGGATCTGTTTGTACAAACTTTCACTCCCACTGTTTCTCCTCAAACTGATTTGTTTGTTTACAAAGTTACAATACAAGATCCCGGCCTCAACTTACTTATCCGGAGAAAAGCGCACGAGAAGGTTTATCTGGGGCCCATACTGGCCTGTTAGTAATGCCGCGCCGGGAGAAACAAGATGGTTGTGTACATCAGTGCCAGGGGTCCAACTTATGGGGGTCTCCCCAGTACCAAGCTCAATATGCTGTAGTTTACAAGAGTTGTGGTCAACATGTACTTTACCGCGCCAGGATAAGTCATGGACGTGTCCATCAGTGTTAATGTCAACACGACTTAATTACTAAATAAATTAATTAAAAATTGAAGAAAAAATACATATATGAAAATATGGTACCACATCAATATATTGACTAAACTACCAGGTTTATAAATTATTGTAAACCACACGACACCTTTTTTTTTATTCTGGCTAAATGAACCGGTTACAATTCAACAGCGGAATCATCATAGTGAGTGTTTCGTTATTACTGTATCGCCAACATGCGTACCGAGTATACTTACTGTAGGTGTATGTGTGTTTGTATGTACGTGTGTGTGTGGAGATATACTGGGTCAACATGGCTGCAAGGAGAAGAGTAAATTGAGTAATATTAAGTGAACACCACGGAGCTCGTATGTGTGGCAGTCGACATACTTTGTTTAATATAAAGAATGATTGAGGTTAACGTGGTGGACGGAGGATCAAGTGACTGCCACCCTGGGTCAACATGGCTGGCTAGTGTGACGACAGCATCACCTGAGTTGTTCTGTTTCATGTCAACAGAGCCAAAGTGGTGAGGGTGCCAGCATATCTTGCAAAGCAAATATCATCATGAAAACTTGCAGGCTTATGTGCAATATCCTGACCAAACCTTATATTTGTTGTTACTTAGTTAATGGGGAAGAAAAGGCGATGGTTAACCCACAGTGAGGTGACGTGAGGACGGAAGAGGGGAACGCCATACCAACGTAGGAGGAGGAGGAGGAGGAGGAGGCGGGGTCATCGTCCCTGAAGGAGAGGACCTCCTCCTCTCTTGCTGCTGATCAATAGCCGGGTCCTGGTCGCCAGCCCCGCCCTGTCTGCTCTCTATCCTCCACCACCACCCTCCACTTCCCCCCACCACCACCACCCTCCACTACCTCCACCACCACCCTTCACTTCCCTCCACCACCCTCTACAGGCCACCCCTTCACTCCTCACTATCACAAAAGCTCTTACCGTGTGCCTCGCCCCAAACACATCTCACTTACGAACAAAAACTCCCACCATAATTATTTTTACCAAGGGTGGCGGCAACATGAGGGGAGGGTTTCCTTGAAAGTCAGTGTCTAATAAGGTCAGTTGGAAACCCATGAATTGTTTCTTTTTGACGGCATTGTCTGAGTGAGGCGTCAGGAGCCAACAAAAAAATCATTTATATAATGTGACGAATATTATTTTTTAGGTATATTTACATAGTGAAGATAGATATTCAAAGTCATTTTACAACCCAGTAACAGCAGTGCAGGTAAAGTAACATTGGTATACGCACAAATACAGGTGATAAATCATCATTGTTGATATTTGCAAAACGCTAAACACACAGAAACACTATTCAAGGTCAATGTTTGTTACCACATCATCCATCACCTTTTATCAGTTCAGGTTCAGAAATTTTACACACAAGTACACGTGAAGACTTGGGGTATAAGGTAGAGAGCCAGGCTTACACGTGAAGACTTGGGGTATAAGGTAGAGAGCCAGGCTTACACGTGAAGACTTGGGATATAAGGTAGAGAGCCAGGCTTACACGTGAAGACTTGGGATATAAGGTAGAGAGCCAGGCTTACACGTGAAGACTTGGGATATAAGGTAGAGAGCCAGGCTTACACGTGAAGACTTGGGATATAAGGTAGAGAACCAGGCTTACACGTGAAGACTTGGGGTATAAGGTAGAGAGCCAGGCTTACACGTGAAGACTTGGGGTATAAGGTAGAGAGCCAGGCTTACACGTGAAGACTTGGGATATAAGGTAGAGAGCCAGGCTTACACGTGAAGACTTGGGATATAAGGTAGAGAGCCAGGCTTACACGTGAACTTGGGACCAGGCTTACACGTGAAGACTTGGGATATAAGGTAGAGAGCCAGGCTTACACGTGAAGACTTGGGATATAAGGTAGGTAGAAGCCAGGCTTACACGTGAAGACTTGGGGTATAAGGTAGAGAGCCAGGCTTACACGTGAAGACTTGGGGTATAAGGTAGAGAGCCAGGCTTACACGTGAAGACTTGGGGTATAAGGTAGAGAGCCAGGCTTACACGTGAAGACTTGGGATATAAGGTAGAGAGCCAGGCTTACACGTGAAGACTTGGGGTATAAGGTAGAGAGCCAGGCTTACACGTGAAGACTTGGGGTATAAGGTAGAGAGCCAGGCTTACGTGAAGACTTGGGTATAAGGTAGAGCCAGGCTTACACGTGAAGACTTGGGGTATAAGGCAGAGAGCCAGGCTTACACGTGAAGACTTGGGGTATAAGGTAGAGAGCCAGGCTTACACGTGAAGACTTGGGGTATAAGGTAGAGAGCCAGGCTTACAACTCCCAAGTGGTGACAGTATTATTATAAAACTGCACCACGTCTTGCTAGATATTGCTAAACTGTGCGGGGGAAAAAACATCTTTAAAGGCAGTGTATATATTTTCCGAGATATCCTCCTGTATAGACAAAAGCCGAAAGAATTAACGTATCTCCGGAAGTTTCATTATAGACAGTAGAAGATTATCTCCCTGTGACAGTATATTTCTTAAGGAAGGGGAGGAGGGGAATAAAATCAGAGTCGGGGTTAGCGTGACATCCACTCCTCTCCTCTCCTCTCTTCGTCCTCCACTTCCTGCTTGTCCAGGCATAGTTGAACCTCGGCCTTCCTCATCTCCCCCCACCCTACCCATCCCCCCACCCCACCCCACCCACCCCCGTATCTCCCATCCCCGTCTCAGTTACCATGGGTGCTTGCTTGCCCTACATTGTCTCGCTCGCGTCATTTAAAGTTTACATTCACCAGCATTTTGCACACACCACACACACTCTCTCTAGCCGCCATGCTTCTCTCTATTAAACTGTGTGAGATCGAGTAAATTAGACCATGAATAATACATACATACATACATACATACATACATACATACAGACGGTGGGTGGGTGTGTATAAAAAAAGCCACCCTCATCACGCTGCCTCTATACTACGGACACCACAACACTGTACATCTCACTTAATTTCCTCCTCCACTCATCACATGACTCCACCTCACTCACTACACTTCCTCCTCTACATCACCACTACAAGTATACACACTACACTTACTCCACCATACCACCAACACACTGCCTACCTTACAGCACCACACACCCCCAACATCAGTGCGCCCACAGTAGGCACTTTACTGCCCTTCCCTCTGCAACAATATTCACCGGAAAGGACACAACAAAACACACACACACACACACACACAGGGAAGCCTCGCCATTGTTCACCTTTGTTGTCATCATATTCACAACACAACTGCTCAACAGCGAAGCTAATTCAGCACAAGTAAATCTTTCGAAGTTTATATTCCACGTGTAAAAATGACATCATCTCTTGTTTGGGTAGAGTAAGGAATGATGTCATTTCTACTCGTGATATACAAGTGTGTGTGTGTGTGTGTGCTCTGGAGGTTGAGGCGGGTAAGGACAGCGTGAGGCGACACTGGTGTTGAAATACTGAAGGTCGTGAGGCAACGAGCAAGGTTTTGTTACACGCTCCTCGTCTCTTCCTCCTCATTTCATACTCCCCTCATTTAATAATTCTACCTACCTATTATTTCTTCCAGTTTCTCTCTCACCCATACAAAGACAGGTTCCCTCACCCGCCCACCAGTCACTTAACACACCATCATCATCTCCCCAAAGTTTTTAAAGGGCACTACGGGTCATAATTTTACCGCCAACAACTCCTCTGTTCCTAGTCCTCACCTTCATCATCGCTTTACCCCCCTGAGGCAAACACCAAACTCACATCAGTCCTCAAGGTTCCCGCCACACACTTGTGATCAACTCAAACTGTTGCTGTTCGTTTTGTCTCCACACTTTTATCGCCGTAATCCTCCGATACAATCATGTTTATTTGTGGCAGGAGTTTCACACACACACACACACACACACACACACACACACGTACGTCTACTGAGGACAACCCGTAGTGGATTATGGTCTAATGCACCACAAAGTCATCGAATGATACAAATAATATCAACTCAACATTTCCAAAACTTACAAAGTTCGACTCTGGTAAGGTAAACATCGCTAAGATAACTAATCTAATTTAGCCTGAAAGAAGATACGCCGAATAAATTTAATTAAACTAAACAAAGTTAATCAACACGTGGACAAATTTTATGGACACTGTAATCGTTATTTAGTTCACCAGAGAAGAGTTGTACATCACCCCATTAGTAGTGTTGTATATGAACGAGGAGAGAAGAGACGTTAAAACAATGCGCCGTGTGAGAACCACTTGTGTGATCATCACTATTGAGCTTCTGGAGCAACAGTCTCCTTCACACTTACGGGGAGGGGGGATGAAGAGGGCAGAGCAAAGAGGGGAGAGAATGGCTGTGCTAATGAGGGGAGGAGAGGGGAAAGACGGGGCAGGGCGACAGAGCTAGACACCGAGGCGCCCCACTCCGGCTCCCTGCCAAGCCACTATCAACACCACTCACTATTGCCACAACACAACTCACCCGTCTGCCAAAATTGCCAAATGACGATCTCCTAAACTAATTATCTTCCAACGTGTTCGGTTAAAAGATGGTTATTCCGGTTCCAAGATTAGTCATGCGACACACAGTTCGAAAATAAATTCTTTGAAATAAGTATAATAATAATTCTGAAATATTCTCTCGCTGTATGAACCTTTACATCACTTGAAGCATGGAGCTAATTTTAACAAGCACTAACGGGAGCCGCGCGTCGGAACAACCTCCGAGACCTGTCCAGGTGATTTGTGTGGCGACTCGAATCTAAACAGCCACTTTGTGAGACTTCCATGAGGACATAACTCGTGTTAATTATACACTAACGAACATACCTAACTAATTCACAATTCTAATATTATGAGTTACGCTGAACTCAATAAAGGAAAAATGTACACACACACACACACACACACACACACACACACACACACACACACACACGTACGTCTTGGTCTCTGGTAATAACAGCCTCGTGACTCGACAAGACTGTAACATTTACACTCAGTCAAGAACAAGTGGTTGGTCAAATTAAATTCCATAAGAGATATTACAGAGAACAATCCTACCCAGCATCTTCAAAATTCCATTCAATTCAAAGAGTACACACACACTCGCTTCATGCTGAGAAAAAAAAAAGAGTAATCAACCTTCAATTCAAGAATCAAAATGGCCCTAGCATCAGTCAAGGAAATCGATATGGACACAGGAGCAAGAACTTCCAACAAAACACAGCCACAATTGTCGCGAGGCTGCCATGACCTTCTCCAGTCACAGATACACTGGCTAAAGTTGAGCCAATACAGTACATGCAATAAGCTGGATTTACGGACGGACGGATGAAGGCACAATACAAATTTGGTGAAGAGATATTATTGGTTAATCTCCACCTCTCCCTCAAGTCTCCTACAGTATTACCGGGGGAAGATAATTGCAACATGGCACACACCACGTTTTTCGAAAGGGGTTATTGGAGGGACGGAGGAAGGGAGAGAGAGAGACTACATAAATACCTTGTGCAGTGTCCATCCAGAGCTGTTCTATTACAGGAACTTCCTCCGTCTTTTAACACAATATGTACGCTAAGTATCCAAAGAAAGGCGTCTTGAACTGTTTACCAAACACTAGCAACACCAAACTTCGTCAGTCAGCGAACCGCCGTTCCCGACACACCTATAATGAAGCTTCCTTTACAAACAAATAAACGGGTAATAAGTGTTTATGATCGCCAAAAGCTTTTAAATAAGATGAATTAAATCACTGTTGGCGCGAGCAGTATTGTGTTGTGTACGACACCCGCGTCATCCGCTAAGGCGTGGTGGCCGGGCCTGGCCTCATCGCCAATGTAAACTCACAAGCAAAGCTCCAACACTTGGAGAAGCCTGCCTGACGCTCAGGGGACTTGCATTACCCACCTCTCACCTCCACCAAACAATAGTACTCCCATAAATATTCACAGACACTCGTGTATAAATATCGTTCAAATTCTGTGGTAGTAAGCTTGACCTCACTATGTGTACAGTACCATGTCCAACACTATCACAGCCCAGCAGACGGCACACTTCATCACCCGCCATCCATACACACCTTTACTCACTTCAACCAAGTTTATCAGGAAGGGAAGACAAGATACAGGTACTCACTTGAGGCTAATTAAATCATGAAGTCCCAATCTAGAGGTAAGTTACAGGTACACCACGTGAACCGTGCTCCTCAAGTTGACCGTGTTGTAGACAAGGATAGGCTGTTTTTCTCACTACTAGACGTCAACCAGGTTCATCCGGAGATACGCTGCTGCGCTCACCACAACCAACCGCAAAGGTAACCGCAACTACCGCCGTCAGCAGCAGCCGTAGCCACCGCGAGTCCTATCACCACCATCCACGGCAACATTACCATAATTGAGTAAAGCCATCGCGTGCACACATGGCAGCGTCTACCTCCATATATATCCTGGATGGTCACAACACAACCAACCAACCTATATACAAGTTTATGGTCTCACTGCAGTGTTACCCGTCTGTCCGTCAGTCCTCGAAAAGATGGTTAACGTTTCTCATCCTACAGTTTGTCAAACTTGGAAGACAATCCAGGCAACACACAGAGGTACACAGTGTCTGGGAGTTAGGGTCGATACTGTAGTAGTCAAGGTCACAGTTGACGGCCAAAGTTGACTACACTACCCGGAACACAACTCCTGTATTGATCCAGTGAGTTTAAGACGTCACAGGGACATGTCACCACTACACGGTGCTGATTATAATCAAAGGTCTAGGTCACAGAAAGGTCAATGATCAACATGCAAATAGTTCTTAAGATTCAACCAGATGGACATCAAATTTGGAAGTCTCTAACAGTGTCTGACGTACGGCTGGATGATAGTCAACATCACAGCTGAAGGTTAAACGTTTAAAACTGTCCGGTGCATAACTCTTGTATCATCACGACTCTTTTACAAGACATCCCTACACAAAATGCTGATAACCTAAACTTAATTACCGTACTCAGTCAAGTGTCGCAGGGAAGTGAAAGTTAAACAAGGTCATGCGTGTGACGCAGTATATTTGATTAAACTTTGTGAATAAGTCTTAACACAAGAAAAATGCGAAGGTCACTGTTGATGGCTAGGTCAAAATATTGTCCTCCCACAAACGGATCTATTCGGTTTAATGATCTGCAATTTTGTTTTCATAAAAACATTACTTTGACTTTGACGTTTTACATTCTGGTTTCGAAAATATATATTTTTTTGACAAAGATCACACTGTCCCTCAAACATAACCTATGGGGCATCAATATCAACACACATATATGACACTTTCCTCTCCCGTGACCTCCACCACCATGTGTGGTAACAATAAACATGCGTCACACATTAACTTCATTAACAATAAAAGAAAGTCCTCCTGTGTGTCAACAACCACCTGATATGATAACATGACTGACGCACTTATCTCAAATTATCGGGCGCCAGTAAACACAGGCATCAGCGACACGTACACAACACCTGATACTGGGACCGTCACCACTAACATCAAGTACTGGCGACCACCACCCACTGAGTAACACGGGTCAAGACGGTAGCCACACTCAAGTCACCACCTATTCCCATCATTCTTCACACCCAAACTTGCCCACTCAATTGTTTCCCGCCCTCAGATTACCATGGCACCCAAAACATTAATCAATATATAAAATACACAATTAATAGCAATAAATGACAAAAACATTGCCATTCATTTATGCTAAACACTAATTCACCTTCTCCATGACTAAAATATATAATACTGTACACGCACACAACGACAAAATGATACAAATGCACTGGTAAGGATCTGTTTATTCCGAGTAGGCTACAGGTACGCTCCCGGTGCACTGGTAAGGATCTGTTTATTCCGAGTAGGCTACAGGTACGCTCCCGGTGCACTGGTAAGGATCTGTTTATTCCGAGTAGGCTACAGGTACGCTCCCGGTGCACTGGTGGTTATTACGAGTAGGCTGGGTACGCTCCCGGTGCACTGGTAAGGATCTGTTTATTACGAGTAGGCTACAGGTACGCTAGGGATCTGTTTATTACAGCTGGTACGCTCCCGGTGCACTGGTAAGGAACTGGTTATTCGAGTAGGCTACAGGTACGCTCCCGGTGCACTGGTAAGGATCTGTTTATTACGAGTAGGCTACAGGTACGCTCCGGTGCACTGGTAAGGAACTGGTTTATTACGGTAGGCTACAGGTACGCTCGGTGCACTGGCTGTTTATTACGAGTAGGCTACAGGTACGCTCCCGGTGCACTGGTAAGGAACTCGAGGGCTGGCGCTTATGTTATTACGAGTAGGCTACAGGTACGCTACTGGTAAGGATCTGTTTATTACGAGTAGGCTACGGTACGCTCCCGGTGCACTGGTAAGGATCTGTTTATTACGAGTAGGCTACAGGTACGCTCCCGGTGCACTGGTAAGGATCTGTTTATTACGAGTAGGCTACAGGTACGCTCCCGGTGCACTGGTAAGGAACTGGTTATTACGAGTAGGCTACAGGTACGCTCCCGGTGCACTGGTAAGGAACTGGTTATTACGAGTAGGCTACAGGTACGCTCCCAGTGCACTGGTAAGGAACTGGTTATTACGAGAAAGCTACAGATACGCTCCCAGTGACCTGCGGATGGGATAAACTGTATATGGAGAACATCCTGTGTTAAGTTTCCGCTACTCCTCAAATTTCTAATCATCGTTCACCACAGAAATGGAAGAGAGAAGTGAAGCGGGTGTGTGCTGAATGAAGAACACATCTGGCGACATGGCTGAAACGTTTTTAAGGATTCACACGTCTTCCCGAGAATCGTGGAGAATTATGTCAAATTTAGCTTCACTGATAATAATGCAAACCACAACCATAGAAATTATCCTAAAATGACCATACAAACACTAAGGTCAAATGATTCTCAGTGGTGTAGTATCCCCTCCTCTCTCTCTCGTACACAACTCACACACAAGCAGTAACCACTTGTGTGCGGGTTCCCCTCTGAGCTAAATAAAATCGCCCGGCGTTATCCAAATACAATGTTAAAAGTGAGGTCGCCGTAGTAAAGGTGTTAGGGGAGACAGTCTACTAACAACAGCAGTTTAGACTATACTGTACTGTACACTCGTACCTGGAACGTAAAAATTCTCAGTCTGAAATGATGAGGAATCAAGATCTTGTATGGTCGCTCACTCTCACCCCGAATTTTCATAAACTTGACCTCTGAACTTGTTTTAAGTTTTATTTTACGTTTTTCATTCATTTACAGTTTTACTGATATAGTATTTGTAGTCTTGTTAAAAATAATAATAATAACTGTTACCCATATGGCTTAATACACAATTGTATCGAACAAATTATAGGGATTTCAAGCTTCTATTGTGTTGAATGAAACTCTATCCAATTCGATCAAGCAAAAGTAATAACCCCCACTATGGGCTATTGTTTAATGCTTTATGAAATATGAGCGACAGTACTTGACCCCAAATTCTGACCCACTGAGTGGTGGGTGTGGCGCGGCACTGGGGTGGGTGTCGAGTGTCTTGGAGGGTGGTGGCGGGCGTGTGGTGAAGAATGTGGGGCAGGGATGTGAGACTGTGGGTGATACTTGAGGTGAAGGAGAGGGGGCATAAGTAGCAGAGTAGCTGTCACTTGTCCCACCGCCCCCTCCCCTCCTATCCACCCTGTGAGCCACACAGGTAGTCTCCCAGCACAATAATACTCGTTAATAACGCGGCCAGTTTATCGTACAACAATGGTAACTTGGCCAATAAACAGTAAACAAACATGGCCAGGTACAACTGTGGACGTCACAAGTGGGTCTCCACTATTCACACACTCGCCTCAGTCAACAGAACACAAACAGCAGACAATAATGACCCGTGTTTGCTCATTACACACAAGGGTTCAGTAAGCTCAGCCTGGCGGCGCTATCACCTAATGTATACCATTTACGACTAAATCAAGAGAAACAGAGTAACAGTTAAAACAAAAACAGACTGGACATTGCTCGGCGTTCCTTCATCCTTTCTCGCCCAATAGTAAATACAAGTGATCGCGGGCACGTTCGTGCCCTTGTGAGAGTTTGAAGGCTCGTGACAGCGTACAGCGAATGAGGGTGTGCCAAGTCCGTAGACTTGCATCGTTTTCCATTGTAAATAAAATTATTAACTAATGCCTTCCTAAAGAAACCATCGACATGGGACCATGTTTGTTCCACTCTACGATTTTTTTTGCGATTTTTCCACCAAGTTTGATGATACACGATTGTGCCGTTTCAGCTGCCCAGTATATTAGATTATCATATACGTGTAGTCCTCAAAATCCTGTTATTGAAAATAGCTAGAGGGATCCTTATATGTATGTGTAATTTGGCGTCCTTCGACAGTCTGGTACAACCACAGGAGGAGACTAATGCATCTTCAAACCCAGGAAAAATAAATAACAGGAGCTAAAGAACATATCACGTGTAGGTATCCTAGAGTATTGTATAATATGGAAGAACTTAGTAACCAGATATTAAGGTTTTTTGTACGTTACCGAGTAGAAGGTTAACTTGAGAGGTGGCACTATAGCAATGATGTTACCTACAGTTTATATACCAAGCGGTGGTTCTGGCACATCACTGCATCACTAACTGGATACCTTATTTATTACCCGTTAAAATAACGCTCACCTTAATTAGTAACCATACAGCAAGATTAACAAGTCAAACATCCATAACACCTGTACATCTTCAACAGGTGTTATGTAAGTTAGTATAGTCACTAAATAACAACTAGTCTCTTCTTGTGATATTACGAGGGGTCTCTAGCCCAGCGCGGGTGATTTACTCTATACCGTTACACAGAACGGTATATGGGAAGAAAATTTGTCTTCACCAAAACATCTGGTGTGTTTTAAAACTTCAGTAAGTTCATGCTTACTTGTGCCTCAAGTACAACAGATGTTAATGTCTAATTTTACGAGCATGTCGACATTTCTAACACCATCTTAATTATGGTAGGTAGTAGGCAGCTACCAAACAGGGAGGTACTACTGCCTGGGAAGATACTGGAAGGATAATGTGTTGTCTAATGGTAGACCCTGCTGCCATATGGCATCACAAATATTGTGACCAAGTCCCAGGTTGCTGATCTGACTTTCTGACTAGTTTACACACAATTGCAGGTCTCAATTGTTTCTCTCACTATTGACAACACAACAAACATACAGCGTCTCTCACTCTTGATCTGTTTTATTTTCCATTTTTGTATTTATTTATTTTTTTATGGTGCGATTTGTTTCTTCTACTGTCCTCCCCCCACCCAGTGACCTGTGCCCGAGTGGGCCAATCCCAATATATTTATTAAGATTTGCCCACTCTGACGACTACATATGTGACCACACACACTGGAACAATAACAACCAAGTCAAATTTTCAAAATCAGGCCCGAGACTTTATAGTTCAACCTGAACTGAATATCTCATCACCCTTGATAGTTACACCTAATTTCAAGTTGAGAGAACAAAGCGCTTACCATATACTATTGTGTATATGCAGGTAATGTTGGCATCACCTCCGCACACCTTCAATACACGAGCTTAAGATTAATCAGAATGTACGTTGAGGGGATTGGGCTTCTCCTCGCCCTACAGCGAGTGTCCTCACCTCACACTCGCCATGACAGCGTGTAGAATATAAACTAAGTCTATAGAGCCACTCTAGTAACTTCATCACGCCACCTTCATCCTTATTAAGCCTACAACAAACACCTTTATGTATTCTCATCTTTCAGCCTCCTCTTGCGTTCTGCATCAACTATGCCATCTAATATCTGCACAGCACCCCACACAGCATCACCGGCTGTATAATCTATAATTACCACCACAACTTGATTTTGAGGACAGAAATGGCACCACACTTCTCGATACAGTATTTTACAGGTATATTTAGCGATAAAATTTATTAGATCACAACCAAAACTATATTCGGGTTATCGCCAATTTATTTGACTGAAGAGGCCAAAAAGTGTCAACTACGTCACCTTGTTATACCGTGTAATGATTAAGACTGTGGCGGAGTTGATGATGTACTACTGTATACATTGTCATATTCACCATGGATGGAATGGCCAACTTAGTGTCGCGAGGAACCTGTTTGGGCTGGATCGATATAATTAGTAAAGATTATTTTATGAATTATTTCTCAGGTACAGTATTCTTACACAACATTCTGGTAGATACAAGCCAAAGCTTTGTGGAACATATCACCAACAGTTTAACATTTAAATTTGACCTTTTCAGTTCTTAAATCCATCATATAATTTCCATTCTCACGACACAGGTGAAATTGATACCTGGATCAAGTTGTAATCAAACGCCAGATAATGACATCAGCGCAGAGGTAAGAGGGCTGACAGAAGTGGTCAGTCAGGTATGGACGGAGACTGAGAGGAAGCGGGGAGGAGGAAGAGGAGGATAACAATAAAGGAAGTGTGCGTTAAGAAAGGAAATTCACAATATAGAGAAAACAAAAATGGAGGTGGAGAACGGAGTAAAGGCGTACACACCTCCAGCCACTGGTAGACTAACACCTTCCCCCCCACCAAAAATGTGTTCCATCACCCAGAGACCAATGAGCAGTAACGGAATACACTTAGTGTGTTGTTGTACAGATACGCCACAGATACTGTACTCACCGCCTGAATCACTGATACACAATCTCTACACGGCACCGACCTGAACACTGTTATCGGTCCCCATCTGAGTCATAGCAAGGAATCAGGATATACTTAAGAGCCACGACTAATGATAAATTATCGACGGAAGATTTCAAGCACGTTATAGACTATAACTGAAAGGATAGGATGAAGAGCAGAGAGAAGGTTTTTGGTAGTGAACGTGACAAAGATTAGGTAGATGCCGTGAGTGGCCATACGGCGCAGAGGAGTGGAGGAATTCTGGGTCCTGGCCGAGATATATATGCTTTCAGTACTTTTATCTGTCAGTGACAGAGGTGAGTGGGAGGGCGTGATAAGAGCTACTGGGAACGCCACTTCACCTGCGCACCGCCACCAAGGCATCGCATGTCAACCACCATTCAACCGTCGCCAACCGTCACGTTTTCAAAACTTGCCGTTGGCGCGCAGTGACCCTTTCAGCAACAACCGTTTGCAACTCTCCACAATAAGTTCCGTCTACGGAACAATAAAACACCAGAAATATACAGTATATTCGACTGCGTGTGGACTTGGAAATGAACACCCTTATTGCATCATCTTCAACCTTCCAACAAAATTAATAGGTTTATGGGGCGACAGGAATAACAAATGGATATAAAACACTTGTAAATTCTACCCATCTCCAATAGTACCCGGCCGGGAGTAAGACTGCCTACCTACCTTCCCAGCCTTCACCTGGCAACAAGTTCCTTCTACCCCTAAGCTGTGTCAGGAGTCCCATTGTTCTCCTCGCCCTCTCCTCTGTTACTTTTACACCCAACACCTTTACATATACCCACTATAAACCTGGTTAAACAAGTACACGTATGAAAACAACCATATATACCCTTTTTACCACTTACACAGGTTACTCCACAACATTCTCACACATTACAGGTCTAAGGTCCAAATGTTTTCAAACCTGCTGCACTGTATACATTTACGCCATCCCTACTTTTCAGAGGAATAACTAGACATGTTTCCCCAGATACCTTGCATTACTAGTTAACATGCACCAAAAAAAGCTCGTTCTCTTAAAAAAATAAAAAAAAAGATTCACCAAATTACAGAAAACAGGAGAAGAAGTAGAGGCCACATAAACTGCTTTAAACAAATGTTTTATACTGTAAATATAACCTCAGTCAAATACTAATTACCGGATAGTGCAGTCGGGGAGTCCCTGAGGTGTATCCAAGTAACCCCCCCACATAACCCGGCTGTTACACGTGTACAATATTAACATAAGTTTCAGTTGTTCTTACCAACAATCCACCTCCTCCACAACAATCATTGTTCATGCTCTAATAAACAAAGGACAAAAACTAGACTAAAAAAAAAAGAGATCGTGTTCACTTGTTTATATCTTTATTTCCATTACTCCCTGTTAGACCACACAAGGGCATGATAGACTATTAGGAACTGTAGTACAAGACCGTCTTACTGAAACTTGCTGCATCATTTACTAAACTATTTACTGCAATAACACCAAGTTCTCGAGTCATTCATTAGCGGGTTGTATGTACAGTACTTAAGAGGGAGACAAGGCAGAGGGAGGGATGGATGGATGACTTTGTGTGGTTGTGGTGGTCAGTGGTGTTGGTGGGGCGAGAACAGCAGCTGAGTCAGTCTTGCCAACGACATCATTACCCTCAAATATTACCCCCAAGGCCAGCTAACCCTCTCCTCCTCAGCCTGGCCCCTCACCACCAACACTTCCACACGCTAGAGCTTTGCCTTACCACTCACCATCACCACCCCCGACTCACCATCAGTACACCCGACTCACCATCAGTACCCCCCTCGACTCACCATCAGTACACCCGACACATCACCACAATCATCACTTTACCATCACACCCGATATAGCACCATCCAACATCACCTACAAACACTAGGCGTTCAAGCATGATCACTCACACCACTATCACCATACTCTTTAGACTCAATGAACTAGACACTAAATCTTGCACCGCACACTTCATCAGTCAACATCACCAACAACAAACATCATTTTCACGCAAAGAAAAATGATTTGACTTTTAAAAACAAACGAATATAAAGTCCAGTTCAATGGTCACTCCAGGGAAGCAGAAACTACTGTTTATTCTAAAGTACCAAGCTGTGTGAGAGCCTGCGGGAGTGACCTTGGACCGTAGCAGACGCACCACCATGATTCTGCCGAGGCCACCAGCAGGGAGGAGCAAGTCTTGTACCCACAGCGCCGGTGCTTGTCGCTCCGTAAGAAAATATAATTTTCTTATGCCCACCATAACTCCTTAAATGGCCCCTCCACAATGATCTTAATGCGAACATCCCGCCTACACCGCCCATTTTTCCCCCCACATTGCAACATCACGCCAGCCACCCACACCAAAAACACATATTATCAACACCAACTATGTGCCGCCCACACTAACCACACCCCGCCTACTACCATCCTAACCCACCCTTATAATTTCATTCAATTTAACAGCTGGTTCTGATGTTTGCAAGACGTGACAGCGAAGCTACTGCCATGCAAGTTCATATGACAGATTCCCGTATTCCTGAGCAAGGTAAATGCACAGTATTTAAATAGAAAGAAAAGTAGGTGAGAGCAGGTAACACCCCCCCTACCTGGTATACCTTCCCCTCCAACCCTTCCTCCTCTCGTCCACACACACACACACACACACACGGCCACTGCTGAGAGATCTACCAACCCATCATCACTAGTCTCATCTTCCTCACTCCTTCACCCCAGGAGACCAACTTCATCCACCCCCGCCCCATAAACCCTACAGTACACTACCCCAACTTCCCCACACACCCTATAATGCCCTCCTTCAGCATACGCCCACCACCACCTGCCATGCCCCTATCTATAACATTCCTTTCCCCTCAAGCAATCTCCCGCCCTCCCGCCCGCATATTCTTCACCATTAAGCCTTCATCAACTACGGGGCATACATAACTTACATGTCAGCACAATACGACAATATATTATAATGTTCCTCAAGTTACGCGATACTGATGAATGACTTTTGTTTCAAGTACAGCGCCTGCTATTTTGAGATACAGAATACATTGCTTAAATAAATCTTTGAAAGTAGTGTACACGTCACATACGGATCTGAGAGCTAGTGGAGGGGGAGTGAGGGAGAATGGACCGTCACAAGGGACCAGCAACATCTACCCCTTCTTCCCCTCGTACCCTGCAGGGGAGGGGAGGCACAAACACTTCACTCGAACTACAACTAGTACACTGTTTATTTAACAGCAAGTCGACACTACTCCCCAGGGGTTGTTAGAGCTGTTCAGATAATGTGTGAGCAACATGCTTCACACCACATGGTTAAACCAACACACAAGCTCAGAGTTCTCTAAAAGAGTATGTGAGATAAATAAGGTCAAGTTTAACTAAACAACACTCCAGCCCAGTGCTCTCCCTCCCAGCTGGGTTCAGCTTCCTTGCTCCTCGCCTCACCTAAACGTTTCAGTTCCTCAGGCTTCCTCTCTCCAGGTCTCCACACCGGTGTTCACACTCCATGACATTTTGGAGCAACGAGCCCCAACAGCCCAATCCTAGTTGGTCAAATCACCCGGGTAGCTTCTTGGTCCCCAGAAAGGGGGCTTAAAAATTAAAATTAAATATTTTCTTACTAGAGAATAAGGCAACTAATTCATGATTACAAACAATGTATGTTAATGACGGAGTTAAAGGATAATACAATAATACAGAACCAACAACACTATATCGCTTTAAAATGAAGACCAAGCTCAGTGTGTGAGGGAACAAAGGTAGACATAACACACACAACTAAAGGCTGTTAGCCACTCCTGGATTTCAAGGGACAGCATCTCTGACCTCAAAAAAATGAAAATGGAGTTAGTACAGACTAGCTCCCATAAAGCCACTATGAACAAGGCTAGTTTCTGGAGCTTACATAAGTGGAGAAAACTCCTAAAGGTATTTAAAGAGCGTGTTGTCAGGAGCACCAGATGACGACAAGGAACAACCCCTCTAACTTCCCATGTTCAAGCTGCTGAGACATAAATGGTCAACAAAATCACCCTCCACAGATACTGTTAAGTTTTAACATGAAAGACCGTGTCACCAAACACGCGATAAATGACTTAATTCATGTTTAGTACACAAAATTTCAGCAGCAAATGTTCCGCCAGCCTACTCGTTTACTGTATTGTAGACATTGATGATGGTGACGCCCCCGCCGGCGTTGTTAGTGGAATATGACCCCACGAGCAGCAGGTACAGCACAGTACATGATGGGGCATCAGCTGATACCATGTTTACCAGGATCCCTGTGGAGCCTCCATATTCAAGCATGGACGCCGCGGACCTCCCTTGGTCATGCCCCCTAACACCACACACGTTCACTCAACAACAATCAACTCACAGAAGGCAAGCATGAACTCTGCATGCTTCCCTGTAGGAGGTTGTAAACGCTTTGGCGCTTAGCCTAATACAAGGAGGGTACCCAATAAACTCGTCCCCGCGCGGGGCAAATAGGAAAATATGGCCCAACAAAACGTCGTGTTTACCACCACCACCTTCACCCTTGCCCAGTAACACATAAGACATATAATTAATCTTATTAGAATCATGACGAAGTCCACAATAATAGCTATGTGACATAACAACCAACACATATCTGCTATCTATTCCGGCCAACATCGCTTCCTCAGACTTACTGACGCAGCTCACTACCAAACTCCAATAATATGACCCATAACCAACAACTCAATCAAGATAAAAACAAACGCTAGGACATGGGTTCAGCTGCCATAACACCGAAGACATGTCAAAAACTGTCGAGTCAAGATCGTCAGGAAAAGAATAAAGATACCAGTCGCAAGAGCTGATATCAGAGGCGGTGAAGGCGACGCGCGCCTTTAAGAGGCCCAGGGTGAGGATACCTACCATGTGAACCCCGCCACGCCTATTATGTCATCAGCTAACTAGGCCTATCCTGTTGCAGGGTGTGGCACCTCACGCAGCCACTTCATCTCTTATATAATACAGCACAGTACTCCTAACACGCGCGTCCCTCAATCATCAACTTTACCCCCAACGTCTCTTGACAGCAGCAGCGCCCAACACACACCCTCACAAATAAATCTTCTGACACGGCTAGTAAGTCCTAATCATAATATACAGCAGACAAACTCGATCAACACTCACTCGTCCTAACCTAAACCATCAGCCTACCACTCCTCAGCACCTCACCTACTCTGACGATGAAGGTAATGTATGTTCAAACTTAACCTTGGTCTATGGTAGTAACTAATACTTGTGACGACCGGAGCTGAAGTTTACGTTGTCTGAGGAAAAAACAAAAAAAGAAAGTGACGAGGAAATTAAAGGGATGTAAGGGCTTCCCGTCTCTCTCACCTTCCCCACTTAGCACTATAACACCAAGGTAACGCATAAAAGAGACTAACGCAGCTACTTTTCTGTGATTCACTTACATAAATAAAATCGCGGTAGGTACAGTACCATTCAAACTCAAGTTAACCATTACAGTACGCTCTATAAACCTGTTGCACGTGTCATCATCAACGCTATAGCTACAGGTAACTACTGATTTAATTGATCCCTTGGTCCTCCTCCTCCTCCTCCTCCTCCTCCTCCCACAGCCTCAACAAGCACACTCACCCATCCCCAACCCCTCCCCGCACTACCAACACCACCGCTGCTCACTACCACCCACCTGCAATGAAAGAAAACACATTAATTAGATGTAAATAAATACCAATAGTGAATAATAATTACATATCAAAAAGGAAATATATTTTATACAGAAACTAATGTGTGGGGAGGGAGGAGGAAGGCAGGTGTGAGGTGAGGAGGAAGGAAGGGGTGAGGTGAGGAGGAAGGAAGGGGTGAGGTGAGGAGGAAGGAAGGGAGGAGGAGGAAGGAAGGGGTAGGTGAGGAGGAAGGTAGGGGTGAGGTGAGGAGGAAGGAAGGGGTGAGGTGAGGAGTAAGGAAGGGGTGAGGTGAGGAGGAATGTAGGGGTGAGGTGAGGAGGAGGAAGGAGGAGGAAGGAAGGTGAAGGAGGAAGGAAGGGGTGAAGTAAGGAGGAAGGAAGGTGTGAGGAGGAAGGAAGGGGAGAGGAAGGAAGGGGTTAGGTGAGGAGGAAGGAAGGGTTAGGTAAGGAGGAAGGAAGGTGTGAGGTGAGGAGGAAGGGGTGAGGAGGAAGGAAGGTAGGGGTGAGGAGGAAGGAAGGTGTGAGGTGAGGAGGAAGGAAGGGGTGAGGTAAGGAGGAAGGAAGGTGTAGTGTGGTGTGAGGTGAGATGAGGGGGTGGATGGTCAGCGGATGGAGACAATCCACGGCGTGAGGCTGACCCACGCTCACCCTTGTCCGCCTCCATCAACACTCATCCCACCCACCCCAGCAAACCTGTTGCCACACCACCTCCCTCCCCTACCACACATCTCTCTTCCTCTCTCACTTAACCCAACATACATAACATTATACCAACTGTGGTACAACTGCCTACCACACAACCTACCCCGCCACTTACCCTAAAAGCAACCTTTACGTCTACCACACAACCCTATATAGTCTAAGCTCACTATAAAAACACAACCACCTCCCCACTACCTACCAAACAATCACGCGTCCGTCCACTACCACTCTCCCCTGCATTTTCATGTTTGCCCTTCCATCACACTACCACCTACCACACCACCCCGTTGCTTAACACCACAACAGCACCTCCGACACTAACCACTACCGAAAATGGCTCTCTGTGACAACCCTCGTCCACTCCCCCCCCCCAAACCATGACCTCTTCTTAAATAATTCTTATCCATAAGTGACTCGTCGCGGGACTTGCAGGGAGCCGGTCTTCCTGGCAACCTTCCCTAACACCCCCGTCTCGACCTTTCCCAAATCCACACGCTTCACCATGTTACTTTACTACCCATCACCACCATCTCTCTCACTTGCACCCCTTCCACCGCCTCTTCCCGATCATAACGCACGAATTGGGTAAAAACACCTACACTGTATTTTTAACTGCATACATGTCGATTTCCCAGCACCCCATTATGGGAGCAACGGTGGAGAAAAAATAACGGAAAAGCTGTGAAAAAATAGTAAGGGATACCATGAGGAGTCAATACTACTACTACTACTACTAATAATAATAATAACGGTTTATTGAAAGACCATGACAGCCAATAGGATGAAAATATAGTTACAGTGTGTGTGTGTGTGTGTGTGTGTGTGTGTGTGTGTGTGTGATAAAAGGGGTGAGGAGGGTGAGGGTGTTGAGTGTGGGGAGCAGAGCGTCACAAGTAATTCATCAGTACGGTGACGGGGAGAGCGACGACCCCGCGCTACTGCTGCCTCAAAACACCAGCTTAGTCGAGTATTGTACACCCACACACGTTTATTGTCACCCACATCCAGTTATCACGTTGCATCCCGCCCTCGCTAACATCACCTCCACCATCAGTCTCAACAGCCATTTGTTCGGTACCTGCATGTCTGTTAGGGCTTACGTCATAACAAGACAGGTGTAGGTGTAGGGAGGGGAGCTAGAGCGTGGGTGGTGTGGTGACGTCATCACACCGGCGGCCAATCCTACTGTGTCTCACTGCCGACACCCAACTTATTTTTCTCTCCAAAAACCGCACCGCCGCCATTACTACTAAGCACCCCCCCCCCCTCCTCTCACCTTACCCGGTGAGGCCCGAGTAACACGTGTCCGGAGCCCGACAAGTACTGGTGATGGCACCTGGTGCACACCGGCAGACGAGGTTTAATGGTGAGCGTGTGGCGCACCATCCACCACACCTGAACCCTTACCACACCGGTGAGGGACACGAGGTCATCCTGCTGGCCGCAAGGTGGTGGTCATGCTGGGCACAAGAGTTGGGTAAGAAGGTGAGGGCGGGGATACGAGAAGCTACTAACAAATACTGGAAGGTATCTAACTCCCCACCTAGGGTTGTGTGCCTTACACACTCCTCCCCACCACAGTACACGCCTTGTTAACATGAGGGCAGAAAGAGCCGAGCAACAGCGTGCACACCAACCTACTGTACACTGGAGCCTGGCCCAGGCAGCCTCAACAACAAATAAGTAAAGAGCGTATAAGCGGCAACCCTGGCCGCCAACACCAGAGACACGGCCGCCGCACCACGGTAACCCTGGCCAACCTCCCCGCCGGCTCTCATCCCTCCCTCACTGCACAACACTACCAAGTTTCTCACTCTTACACGCATTTGTTTCTCTCACGGCGTGTATACGTGTCTGCCTGCCTCCTTCCCCTCGGATGAAGGTACACTCAGCTGAGATGAAGAGCGAAGGATGTGAGCTGAGCTTTAAGGAAGCCTCCGGCCTGTCTCGTTCCCATCCTCCACCTGCCAACTGGTACACCAACATGCCGCCCGTGGCTCAAATCCACTTTCACTGCATTCTTCACCGTATTCCTAGGACTCTACTCCATCCGTTATATTAGTGTCTTCCACAGTAACGCACTCCACAAGTCCATTTACTAATGTTACTACAAAAGTTAACAATGTGGCCGTAAACAACGGTGTTACTCTACTCCCCTTCACTCTTCTACTTCAAGTCAGTCTACTCGAGAAGTCCTTCACCAGGGGCACAAAGCAGCACCTTCCTGGACATCTTGTTTATCACAAGTTACAACTGAGACTCACCTCAGGCTCGGAAGGATAGTTTCTCCCACCTACTACTACTACTTTAGTCACGTGTGTGCCCGCCCAAGTTTACACCGTCCTCACCACACAGGCGACTTGTACATTACAAGAGAGAACATCAAGTCTCATAATTGGAAAACTATGTTAATTACAAACTAAAACTGGGTACACATAATATATAGCAAATAATAATTCGTCACCTTATTGTATTTATATATACCTCTTCAATAAACAACACTCACATTTATAGGTGCAATATTAACAGCGACAAATAATTATAAATAACCAGTGATAAGGAGGAGAGGAAGCGCGTGCATTCCACAAGTTGTGCATCATCCTCACAAGTGGCGTCTCCAACCGTCACCATGGAAACCGGTCTTGGTCGCTGCCCCGCCCACACCTGCCCGCGCCTTCTCCACTATCACCACCCTTATACACCCTTATCGTTGAGGCTGGTGTTGCCTCTCTCTGATGATTACACACTTCATGCGCCCGTTTGCCCTTAAGGGTTGTAACGTTTCGCTCACCTATCGGCAAAGCCTTATTATATCCTGTGTGAACAACATTTACCGTTCAAAATGAAATTTTTTTCCGTAAAAACTTTTATTATTTATGGGTGTACCGCATAGGCTATGATAAGTGTGAAACATGCCTTTATCATAACGTGTTGGTGCGGTAACGACGGCTGCTGGCCGCCCGCCCACTAACAGGAGTCTTACAGTAAATAAAACTGACAAGTGACTTGACAATAGATAAAGCCAAACGGTAGTGCAGCAGCCCACGTCCACCTCTCCTCTACACTTCATACTTACCACAGTGACAGTGTACGCTGGAGAAAACAAACAAACAAGGAATATAAACAATGATCCTCATTAAATCAAATCTTGTCGTACGCAGACAATACACAATCAGTGACCATGGCCAACACACACACAAGCAATTATTATTATTATTATTATTATTATTACACTGAAACACCGATTTACCTTGTCAATTAAGTGGATAGCATATTGCGATTTCATGGCCAAGCTATTGTGCACGTCACTTGCACAACTAACACCTCACTACCCGACTGTGCAGTTACTCATGACTCAAAACATGACGCGTTTCCTGTTACTCTCGCCTAGTCACTGTTGCCTTGTACAGTGTATGTGATCACTGCTCAGAGTATATCTACAACTAACACAAGGACAGATGGCGGTGGTCAGAGTTTGCAGCGGTACTACAAGATGTCTGCACAAATCTGATGGCGGTACATTTTGTACAAAGGTACCAGCAAGCACAGAAACCTTGCCAATGTTGATCCATGTATGCACAGGCAAGACAATACATTAAAAGAGGCGGAGAGTTGATGAATCCCACAAGCAATTATAACCGGGTCGGCTGGCTACTCACCCACCAGCCCCGCATGACTTGGAAACTGTGACGGCTGCTAACGAGTCTCACTTGCGGACAGCTGACAAGCAAGTAAGGCGATACTTGGGTATTAACACTAACAAGATTTAGATTGCAACAGGACCTGAAGCACACGTCAATAGCAATAGCTAGCTGGCGCCACACTGGGCGACGCCACATGGTGACGGTTCGATGCAAGAAGCAGACACTAAAAACACGACCATATATGGCATACGTCCGGGAGACCTACACACAGGACCAACAGTACAATAATGGGGAGCTAAACCGGCCAACATTAAGAGGATGGCTGCCTTCACTACAGATACCGGTACTGTGAGGCTGGGGAGTGTAAAGGCAACACGGGATCACCGAAGAAAATACCAGAGAGAAAAATAAAGGAAACTCCCAAGAAAAAGATTTACCAACACGTGCAACAGCTGGAGGGAGGGAGGGAGGGAGTGTGAGGAAATTCCAACAAAAAATATGGTATTGCGAAGGCTAAAACAAACGCTATAAACAGTAGATCTAGAGGGAGAAACTTGGGAGAAAAGTGAGAGGTTGTTGACAGAGTTAAGACTTACTAGATGGTTTATGAATATAAGTGAAGGTACAGCGGTGAAGGACTGGGTAGCAAGCAAGCAACGAGGTGCATGCAGATGTACACAAAGGTACTCAGACGGGAGGAGGGGGGAAGGGGTGGGGGGCAAACGTAAGACTAGTGGAGTGGAGGTGTCGGAATGGGCGATCTGCCAGCACTGCCTCGCCTCACCCACCCACTACTGACTGCCGCTCTAGTACCCCCGACGACCCAGCCTCACACACACGCCCCCCCGGCCCTCACGACTGACTAGTACACCTCACAATACAGTATGTTCCTCACACAGGCTGAGCCAGATACACACGAGTACATAATTGATCCACATAATAGTCAATCGTCTTCAAAGGGTTCTCAAGCCTCTCGAGTACTCTCCATCCCATTAAAATAAATACCAACTACACATCACTTAACCCCCACACACACCTCACGACGACGACGATGCGATTGTGTTGCAACGTACAAACTCTTACACTGCAGGCAAACAACATTCATAACTAGAATCCAACAAAAGTCGACGAGTGAGGGAGCGACTGACTAAACAGAATGATGTGGAGATGAACGATGACTACGGGAGGGGGAGAGTTAACAAGGCCCACCTGCTGCCCCACATGGCCACACAGTCAGTATACTCACCCGGCCCTCACCAAGTATCATGATCTAAAAGTACTAGCGGGATAACTTGTGTGGCGACACGTGGTAACTGAACCTGGGCCCCAGCTGAACCAACCAGGCTTAATAGGTTATAAATCTACTTCTTACCAAACACCCATACCACCACCACTAAATATAAACTACCCTAATTAAACTTACACCACACTAGTGTCTTTTGGCAGTCTTACAAACAAATTATTTCTGTATACGTTAAAAAATATGTTCTTTTACCTCTAGGTATATAAAATGTGGGATCATAAATATTTTTATTATTCATTTTGTAAGCAACTGAGCCACAATTCCTCTTCGCTCGTCTAGTTGTCATGACACCTTTACAGAAATACATACTAAGCACTATATGAAGGTGTGCTCCAGTACCTGCAGGGCTGCTCTTACCTGGAATGACCGAGACTAATGTACACAATTGTTTTCTTCAGCCGTTATTTCACATCCCCGAACAAAGAGTTACAGAGTTAGAAGGTGTTTTAACCCGAGTGTAGATGTGTCGCGTTAGGGTGTGGAGGAGCGAGGACGGAGTTGGGATTGTGCTTCACTCGCCCGCCCTCACACCACCCACACACACCACCGTTATCCTCAAAACACGTCGCCAGTTTTCCGGTCGGTGCCGTCGACCAGTGCAGCAGTGAGAGAACCGGCCGCGGCTGCCTCCCGCTCCACCATAACCACAGCCACCAGCACTCACACCGCCAGCTCTGGTCAACCACAGCATGAGCCGCCACCAGTCCATCGCTGGAGAGCACAACAAACCTTTCTCTGTGTGGAAACTCAGTATCATTCTACACTATTTCCTTTTCGGTCATTAGTTGTTGTAGCTTTAAAAGTAAGACCCCTTAAGTCCTACTGCCGGTTGGACTTGATAACTCCCAGGAACAAACTAGTGGAGTCTGCACTTCACAAATAATTGTTACCTCTGCCGCCAAAATAAATAAATAAGTAAATACTACTTGAGGATCAGTGCACTCAACGAAGGCGGTGTAAGCGGTGAAACTCACAAACCGACACAGTCATTAGACGGGGCGAGTCGGCGCGTTACAGAAATGATCGACTATTACTTCACCCACACATGTTAGCAGCAGCTCAACGGTACTCGGTGGCTACTCACGTTACAAGGACAACAGAAGGCAGGCCGCCGCTGGCACGATGCTGCACCGTGGTAAGTAGTGGTCCATGGAGAGTGCACCAAGTTAAGTCATGCGCCGTCTCCTCCACCCTAATGTGGCGCCTCGCACCAAGAATTGGTTATGCATCTTGTCCAAAAAAGACAGTAATCTCCTAGTTGGGCCCGGCCGTAAGCTTCTGATACTTATTACATTTGCTTATAAAGAAGTTAATGACCATCACAGTCACTTTGCGTAAAGGGTCGGCCATGGTTCAGGTTGTTTTAAAATACCAAATAAATAAAAACAACAAAGTATGTCGATGAGGTTAGACAGCACAGTGATGCAGCAAACAACAAACATTTTATGAATGTTAGTCAGGTCTCCGTGTATCAGCCGAGACCATCCCAACACTTCGGGGAAAACAGTCACCCAAATTGTCCTGAACAGTAAATATGCAAGAAGATAATATTCCTTACCCACAAGTAACAACCGATATTAACAACAACCGCCAACTCACAATGGGCAAGGTTGGTATCATTCACTGAAGCACAATTGTACACTTCTCTAGATGTACACACACGTTTAGCTCAGCTACACTTGATGTACAAGCTGTGGAATGATCGGCCATTAACCACACACACACACACACACACAATTCAAAACCCGGTTCTAATACTTGTTTTCGGCGTTAGCTCTTAAAATTAAAAGATTACTGGATATGTAGCCTTACGGGACGTGGACACGACCACAGCCGCTGATAAGTCGGTGTAGTAGACAGGGTGTACACACACTTACAGGGAGCGAAACTAAACCTCCAAAATCAGTCAGACAAAGAGATAAGCAATGATTGTCGGAGCGCTTGCCTGCACACCCAGGTAAACTGGCTGGCTCATCATGTACAGTTTTGATGCACTTGGTTTCCTCGGTCCGCCCCCCCTCCCCCACCACAACATAGGAGAAAGGCTCACAACGAGGTGCACGTCAGGTAATACTTTCACAATGGTGGTGTTAATATGTGTTAAGTGTGCCTCGAGTCAGGTGGTAGCGGGCAGACACACCTTGTGATAAGTCAGCCACTGCAGCCCTGGACACTGTATGTACAGGGTTACGGACTACTGCCACCAATGAAAAACTATGGCCCTAGAAATAAAATAGTAGATGAGTGGAACAAGTTAGCGAACATCATCATTAAATCGAACACGTTGGGTGTAAACGGAGCTACCTAGTATGAGCCAATGGACCCGCTGCAGTTTCTACCATTCTTATGTTCTTATGAAAACAAAGCAAAACGATATAGAATTAGGATACGTGAACAACTTACAATAACATCAACAAATGTTTAGAAATATATCTTTAATAGGATACGCATTGGAGCTATGGATGTATAATGCATTAGGGAACAGTATAAACAAGAAAGCTGTACAGTATGGTGTACAACTACTGTACACGCAATGTCCCGACTCAGGTGCCAACGGTGCCGGCAGTAAAGGGTCAAGAGGAGCGGGGATGACGACAAGAGCCAGACACCACAACCACCCGGAAACTGCCGCCCGCCAGATTACGGTAAGACCCTGCGTCAGGTGGCGGGGGAATGTCCTTATAAAAATCCTCCCCCACCACAGAACACCACCTTCAAGCTGTCTTCTTCCTACCATCTTCCCAGCGGCGGTTTCAGTAATATAACTCACACGACGATACAAGTAGAGTTTTATTCTAACAGGCGGCGGTGGCGGCAGTTGAGGCACCACTACACCAGCAAACTACACTTAAGGGCTCCACAATACTCACGGTGTTCCGGCCACGATTCTAATTAAACTAGTAAATTATCACCTACAAGGCACCACCTTTACGATGCCGGATTTGTAGATAATACCTAACTGTCCTCATTAATATTTTTGAATATATTTTCAAATTTTTAATACAATATACAAGAGGCGGCCAACAGGAAGTCACACGCAGTACTGTATTACCATCACCACCTCTCCCTTCAAACAGAAAATACAACCCCACTTTAAAACTTAAAATTTTCTTAACTATAAGGAGTTCTTTGTAAGATAACTCTCTCGTAAACCAGCAACACCACCGCCACCAGAAAACTTTCCATCACCTTCAAACACCTCTTTTTACCCCTCCTCCTCCTCAGTCGTCACACAAAAACTTCTCCTTTTCCTCCTTCCCCATTATCTTTTTCTCTACTATATTTTCCTCCTCTTCTTCCTTAACCATCTGCTCTCCTCCTATTCCCTCTTTCTTCACTTTTGTTCCTCTGTCTCTACCTATCTTTAACTTTAACCCCCTTCTTTCCTCTCCATAAATCCATTGGTGAGAGAGAGAGAGAGAGAGAGAGAGAGAGAGAGGCGTATGATAACCGCCGCACAATGAAGAGTTTACATAACCTAGTCTCCCTACGAGCTTATAATACCATTACCACTGATAACACCAACCCGACGCGATAACACCCACATAAAAAAGAGATAACTACCAGCCATGGATTTACAGTGGAGAGCAATACAAGGTTTACAAGATCACAGACTGAAGATAACATACAACTACACGTGGATGGATTTATATAGCGTGATAATAATAAGATAAAATTAATCCCAAAAACGAGGATTACTGTAACGAGATCGACTGGGTGGGGAGAGGGGGCTTTATGATACAACAACACGACCCCGGTGATGCTGGTGAACGAGGCCATTGGAAAGACGATCTATGTAAGGACACAACACGGATTTAATTATACACAAGTACACGACAATGCAAGAGGGATTAAATACAAAAAAAAAACGAAAAAGTGCCGCAATAAGGAGACACAAACACCTGGATCAAGACAACACGGCGACAAGAACACCTTTATGACAACGTTCCGGCATAAGAATTTAACGGGACAGGTCGAGGATACGGAATCTGCTAGAAAGGAGATTTTAAATGTCAGACCAAAAAATGAAGATTGTACTATACGATACAGATTCACCTGAAGATTAGGGGAACGCTGGCGTATTACACCTGATGATTATACATATCCTAGCGCTCACCTAACATTAACTAACCTAATCAAACCTAGCTGACTTAACCTAACAGGTACCGCTACAGGGCGTTGAATCCTTCAGTACGGGACGCCACTTTTAATATTTCATTTGGCCAACGGTAGACAATTTTACTCCGGTTCTGAGAGGGGAGCCCGTACACGAGGGGGCTAAACATCTGGTGAAACAAGTCGAGGGGTCTTCATCTCCAGGTGATCCCAAAAGATAAACTACCGTGTTTTTCCGACACGTCGATGAAACAGAAACTGACCCGACCCGACGGCGATAAATGGATTAATGAAGCCATGCAAACAAACACACTACTCCAGATACACGTAAGCACACAGGAATTACCTTTGTTTGGGAAGCGATACTGAGAGAATGAACAATTAAGGCTAGACGTAGCTGTGATACGAGGATGTGTTGCCAGGTCAGGTAGGGAGAAATATATGTCCCCGATGCGGGTATTTTGAGAGAGAGAAAGGGAGATAAAAACATATTTGGAATCACGCCCACGATACGGAGACTAATGGGGTCAGATAAGATTGGAAAATTTATGAGGTCACGCCCATGATACGGGGATTAACGAGGTCAGGTCATGATATCGCGGCGGCGGCTGTAATGGTGGAGGTGAATATTCTGATGATAAAAATAATAATAAAGTGTATACCTTCTGCAAACCTGTCATCATTACACCAATTTTGAAACCTTGTGAAAGTGCGGGTATTGTCGCTGTGGCACTATTCCCACAGTCTTCACCACAGACGTACACATACACGCGCGCACATAATCCCCCCCCCCCTCTCTCTCAATTTATCTGCAGCTATTTTTTTTTCCAGAGGGTAAGTCTGTGTTGACATTGAGCAAGCCGTAGAAGGACACTTTCACCTGAATGAAGAGTTTTCTCTCCCGGGCAGGACGTTGACCCTCCCAGCAGGAACACAACACTCACCACCCGCACTTCCCTCCCTCTTCTTCACCACACCAGTACAACAAAATACACTTCTCCTGTGGTGGAAAGATGATCATACTGGGATGGCCGGATTAAATGGGAAGCCATTTAGTGCTTCGTGCAGAGTCTCGGAGAACATTTTTTTCCCCAGCGGTTACGTGTCTACCTAATATCAAGATAAGGCCGCCATCAGTGGCTGGCTGGCTGGCTGGCACGCAACCCTCAGCACTGCTAAACTTTTGCCATTCCTTCATCTCTCCTCCTCTAACCCTACAGCTATTAACCATTTAACCCACCCACCCTCCCCCAGCCCCCTCCCAAGCATTTAAGCCTAAGTAGTCATAAGTTACACTTAAGGTTTGCCTGAATGTCTCGGGTGCTTCGTAACTACAAACTATCTCCTTTTAACAGCATACATGGCTGATGACAGTCTGTCTTAAAAGTAGATAAAGTAATATATACAGTACAGTACCACCTCCAATAGACTTACTGAGTGCTCTTCCAACTGTAAAGCTAAATACACTTTACACATTAATCTTCCCCATGAAAATTGTTTTATAATTATTTTCAGTGTCCCCCTAAACTAAACACACACAAACACATCTCTCTGCTGATGCTTGGAACAGAGAATAAATCTTTTGAGGCTGGTGGAGCAGGGAGTGCCGGGGTGGGTGAGGGAGACGGGGAAAAATAGTAGTGAGGGAAAGAGGAAGAAAGGTGAAAAGGGCCATATGGTCAAGAAGGTCAAAGTTCATCCAGCAGGGAGGGATGTGTGGGTCCACCAGTGAGGCGCCATCATGACAATGCTAATGCCTGCGGTAAACAACCAACCCACACAAACACTACAACGTTTGCCAACCAAATACTGCGGTCGGGGAAATAGGAAAGGTGGGCGGGGGGAGTTTTTACATGCTAACTACTACGAGGGAAGAGACGGGGAACGTTTGTGTAACCAGCGCCAGTAGGAGGGATGACGTTAGCCCTCAAACAATTTAGACTGTGAACACTGACGGCTACTACGGCCACTCAATCGCCAGTTTCTCTCACAACCTGTGGCCCACCCCCACCCAGGAGCCGGGTGCCCGTTTATATGACCCAGACCAAGGACCCCCACACCAGGCTACGTGTGTTTACCATCAACATGTTCTTCACAGTAACTGGACCTCGTCTGCCTTTAGTCTTTTGCTCTCTCTCTACATGTTCGTATTTACCAGCCCGACGGAAAACACAGAGTGGAGGTACAGCAGTCGTATTGGCCCTATACAACAAGTAGCAGTTCCGACGACGTGCCACACAAGCTTGACAAACCCCGTCCTAAAATGGTTTCATCACCAAGTACAATACCCAGATATGACTAGAATCAGGTTAGCCCACACCACCACCACTACCACACGGTGCAGTAGTCGGTGGTGGCATGGTGGAGGGATATTAACTTGGAACGGCTTCATATAACTACCAATCCCCCCCCCCATTTTTTCTTTCGGATTATGGGTACCATAAAACCACAAGCATATATCTCTGATCCTTTTCTTTTCTTTCCTTATATATATATATATATATATAACTTTAATATCAGTGAATTCCAGTAAAACAGCTATAAAACACAACAACAAAGGAACAATGACAGAGACAGGAGTACTTGGGAGATGACAAGGATGAAGAGGGATGGACACCCCAGGTGGCCAGGCTCGCCTCCTGGGCACCAACATTGTAGAGAGGACGGTGCCTGATCTAACTCACCCACCTCCCCACTGTACAGGCACGTCTCTACACCTTGTCACACTCTTATGCAACAGCTCCCTAGTCTACAACAATATGTAACGTGTACAGTATGACGAGAGCGGAGAGTGAGTGTGCATGCGTGTGAGTATAATGACAAGTGGTAGAACAGCAACCAACACTACCACCGGCCTCCCTCCTTAAACAACATCAGTAAATGGTATAATTACGTAATCTAGCACAAAACTACGTCCACACCAGTTCCTGTGTGCACCGTCTTCCCTCACAACTGACACTCCCCGTCACCACCAAGACTGACTCTCACCAATAACCAACACACACTACGCCCACCACAAGGTAGTATAATAAGTATTCTACAGTAATCAAACATATGAAACAAAATAATACAAAGTTGTGAAAAAACGACAAAGCAAACAAAACGCGTTAAGTTGGGTCATGCACCAGGGAGCCTCATCCTTCACGGGGGGGGACCTGTATGTCACCACCACGACAAAAGTTGGCACTCTTTTAAAAGGGGAAACTGCCACCAACCTTCACACCACAGACACTACCACCTTCACGATGGTGTATATAGCCACGTGGAGTTACTGTACCAGAATTTGTATTTGAGAATCTTTTTGATTACGTTGAAAATGCGACACAAGAGCGAGAGTAACCACATCTAAAACCTCTACCATCACTCGTCCGACAGGGAGATATAAACTGTTTTCAGGTTCATCTACTGTACGAGTCAACACAACTCCTGCCACACTCATTACAGCCCTTGAACACAATTTAATATTATTTTAAGTCATTACATACAAGTTGAAAAATGATGAATAAAATAAAATTAATAAATATTGAAGTGATAACCGTGGTAACATTATGAGATGTTCTTATTGCCACCATGCTATTGTACTATTCCAGATGTTACTAAATGTTACATAATACTTCCTAGAGATAAATGTATAGTATATATCAGGTGCCTAAAAGAGAGCTCAGGTTCTCAACTGGCTCAGCCATGTCAATATTGTTATTATTATCCACTATGTATCTGTGTTTTTCTGGCTAAATAAACTGTTTCAATTCAATTCAATTCAATGATTGTCTCGTCCACTGTAATAAAAACATATGATAAGAGATAATGGAACGACAACGAAAAAAAAATTGAGTAATGAGCATCACCTGGGGGAGTGTGCCAATACAGCCCCGGGGGGAACTTTTACCACAACATCTAAAGGTCACCTGAAATCCTGTAGCGCAACACTACAGTTTTTGTATTCTTTAAAGCTGCAAGAATGTTTCGTAAGCTGTGTGTGGCCTCACGCACCGCACCGCTCATTTAATAACAATACACAAGAGGTAACCAAAGCTTTCTCGTTACACCCGTCAAAACTCTTGAAGCTAACAGACTCTGGCACATTTAAATGCGATAATATTAAACTGAAGCTTCGTGCATCTGACATTAATAATCTTGCACCTGGACGAGGAGACGGTGCCAAGTGTTTACGTCAAACACAAGTTTTACCTTCTAGTGACAGTCGGTGTACTTGGATAGTGGTGACGGTGTACTGGAGTAAGGACAGGTGTGCGGAGGAGCAGGTGTGGTCGGTCATACAGGTGTTAAGGGTCGTGAAAAGCGTAGGGTAATGGGGGGGTGGGGGAGAACACGCGGCCCCATGCTCACCCCTAAATATAGCCTCCGCCTGCCAACACCCATCCCCGCCCCCCTCCCACCCCTCAACCTGTGCCTCACTATTCACCCTCGCCCACCACACCTCCCCACTCAACCTGTGTACCCACCTACCCACACCAATCCTGCACGATTGTCTATCACACCACTCATCCATAATGCCACACCAAAACACTCAACAAGTATATATATATATATATATATATATATATATATATATATATATATATATATATATATATATATATATATATATATATATATCACACCCTCACCCAACATACACCACACCACTCATCCTCTATACAGCGACTCACACTCCCCCGCCGCCTCACTCGTCAGGATATAACACCTCAACATACAAACAGGGGCTCAAGGAGGTTGTCTAGTGTGAGGTCATGAGTGGAGTGGATTGATTCACTCCTCACGCTATCATTACTGGTGACGTCCAAGTGACTCCTGCTTCCGCTTACTTGGGTCACAGTGATCTTACTTACGGAAAACTACACGCTGTTTGTTTCCCGGTCTGCAATTCCGCTAAGAGAAATTAAGACTACATACACACTAATATGGAACAAGGAAATAATAATACAAACAACCGACTGCATGATAGTGATGGGTGGGTGTGTGTGTGTGTGTGTGTGTGTGTGTGTGTGTGTGTGTGTCGGTCAAGCACTTGAGTGAGAGACAGAAACTAACACAAGTCTGCCTACATACTATACATGTTATTATGTTCTGCACAGCCCACCGATACCTATAGCAGGGGC